>NC_056730.1:104781015-104803515 GCF_019279795.1 Protopterus annectens | reverse complement strand
CTGGGTGTGTATATTAGCAGACTATTGCTACTGTAATAGGGATTGTCTCCACAGACATGGTGTGTGTGGGAGGTCACATATGCTTTCACATGTGCACCATTGGCTACTGACAGACATCCTAATGACATCATAGTACAGTACCGCTGCAACCATGTAATGCTCCTGTGAACTACAGCAGATATACTGGCCAATAGATGTGGACATTCTGACACACTCTGTACAGTCCAGAGGTATACACAGAATCCCTTAGTGCAGAACATGTGGACCAAGCCTGACAATATGGATGTCAACAGCCATCTAGATGGGTATCACACATAATGACTGGTATACATTCACCCGCATAGGTTATGCATTCACACAATCCTGTCTGTCCTGACACATAATAACTGCTGGTACAGAGGTGACATGGCCACAAACTACCCACTAGATATTGACATACAGCTGTACAGCATCCCACCGCTCTGTCTGACATACATGATTGTTAAGGGAGGCCCGGCAGCAGTACATCTGGCAAGTATCTGGACATGACACCTCACTGGGTAAGTGCACTAAGCTGCTAGGCATGTAACAAAGCACTGTGCAGGCTACAGGCATACTGGCTCAACACTGGCCTACATCTCCTATGGGGGAATGCACATGTACCTGCATATATAGCAGGATCTACAGGCATGTCACAGCACAGGGTAAGATACACCTGTATGAAAGTACATAACCACAACCGATGTGAACACAGCCACAGCCACATATGGTAAGCTAGCATAATATTACAGTATATGGACTATCTGTTCAACACCATCCTCATATGTGCCACTCACACACTAACCCTACATATACTGGGCCGCTACACAGCGTGATCTGATGCCCATCTGTAGTATGGGACATGTATGTGTATGGCCCTACAAACAATATGGTAACATACAGTGGAGCAGCATGTAACATCAGATAGGATGGGACCTAGGACAATGTCAGCTACCACAGTCTGTACACAGGCCAAGGTACATATTAACAATACACACACTGTCGACATTCACCATAAGTACATAGACCAAAGTACTGTACAAACAACCACAGAATGTCCAGGTTATGTCATCAAATATAACCCCTACTGTACATAACATGTGTAGCAGTCTGATATCTCACTGGCTTGTTATCAGATATGATGACACTAATTATGGTGTACAGTACATATGCACCTCTTACTGCATGACAATGTACAAAGGTTGACTGAGTCATTGCTGGAAGCACATAACAGGGCCAATATTGACATGTTGCTGTGATAACATCAGACATTGACTGTTGAAACAGAGTTTGTTGCAACATATGTCCTATGAGGGATATGAAGTCAGTAACTGTCATGGCTTTCACCATCTACAGACGGCAATCCTCACACTACTTTCTGCAGTTCACAGATACGTGCTCTGTGGGTAACACATGAAGCCAAAGGCACCACACACTGCCCAGTCTGCAGATGACCCTACAGATGGGGAGTCCTCATAAACATAGAACTGACATGGCAGGTATTAATACATGTAGGACAGCCATACCCACACACACCCTGTTAAACCAATATTACTCCAAATGCAATATAGCAACATTTACAGTCTGTAGTCAAGTCAGGCATATCCCCCTCCTGTGTGTTGGCCTGTTTCCACAGTGTATGTTGTCAGAGGTAAATCCCCAATCCATCTGAGATGCTGTTTGCCAAACAACAGATCAAGTTTCTGCTCACAGTGAAAGAAAAAGCCCAACATCAACATGATGTTCCTAGATATTGGAGTGTGTTTCCATGCAATTGGCTATGGGAATGTTACCACAGCTGTTCCACATGCAATCAGCTAGGGGAGGGCTGAAGTTCATGCAGAGGCCATCAGCTGATCATGAGCATTACCTAAAATACACATGCTGCTGCCTAAGCAAAGCAGGTGTAGGTCTCCACATCCACCAGTGAGGGAGTGAGAGAGGCAGACAGAGGCAAAGACAAGTCAGGCAGGGGTGGGAGAGTAAAACTTTAGCATGTTTGTGTCACACACCTACCAGCAGAGGGTATCAAACCCCTGACGAATATGTAGTGCTATCACAGTTCTAAGCAGTTATTGGATGCGCCACATAAATTACCTGCTGCGGAGCCCTCAGAACATATATATGATGGTGAGTGACATCTGCAACAGGGATGTGGTAGCTATACGGTAGGTGGAGTACACGAGCCTGTCCACATGAACAGGTGCCAGCATCAACACAGCCACACTCTCACAGGGATGCACACACACTGACACACTTGGCAGGGCCAGGATTACAACTCATTACTAGTGAGATTGCCACCACACATTACTGTGTAGGTATCACATGCATCACATGGGCCATACGGAAGTTATATGGGCAAAAGGTATGAGGAGGTGTCTGACATCAGACAGCATGCTTCAGTATGCCAATGGGGGTTATAGTGAGTGTGGATCTGATCATACGCATCATACAACACACACACAAACACACAGGGTTTTTTAAACAAAATTTTTTAAATTCACATCCAATTTTCAAACTCACTCTATAGATTACCTGGATGTGAATTTATCAAAAGACTATGTTAATAAACAATATTTTTCTAAGATACATAGGAAAACAACTTTTTGCAACTCGTACCTCCATTATACTAGCCTTCATCCAACTAGTCAAAAGAAAGGTATTGTGAAAGGTCAGCTAATTCGAGCAGCTCGAATGACTACATATTTTAGTGACTTCGAGCTTGAATGCGACCTTCTTACAGACTTCTTTTGTGAAAGAGGCTATCCTTGCGACTTTGTAGATGAGATAGTCCAGGAAGTGAGGTACAAAAGAACTAATGGTACTATATTACCTATTTTAAACCAGCCTGGTGATAGAGGAGTTGATGTAACCTTTAAGGCAAATCAGGACAACTTATTACAAGAAGCAGACATGGTGGTGAAAATAATGGAACCTAACAAAGCTTTTAAACTCAGTTTCATAACTACATACAGCTTAGAAAGTGACATAATTAAAAAACTTTTATTTAAAAATTGGAACCTGATTCAGCAAGACAGAAGTATTTCTTGCAAACTAGGCGAACTTCCTATAACAGTATACAGGAGAGGGAACAACTTGAAAAATATTTTAGAAGGTAACTACACAAAAAATTTTAGAAGGAAGAAAGGTATGACTATATGTGAAAGTTGTAACATGTGTAAACATATGGCCAGTGGAGAACAGATAATTATCAACAATGTAAAATATCAAGTGAAATATAAAATGAATTGTCACTCTAAACTTATAGTGTATGTGGCTTCCTGTACAATATGTACAGCTTTCTATATTGGAAAAACTGAGAGGCATTTTAAAGAAAGAGTATACGAACACACATATGCTATACAACATGGAAAAGTAGACAATGCGTTGGCCAAACATATTTCAGCAAACCCAGGCCACAACTTTAAATTTATGGCACTAGACCAGATTCAGACCAATATTAGAGGTGGCCCTTACAATTTGCTACTAGAGGAAAGAGAACTACTTTGGCAATGGCGTACAAACGCATTTGTCTACCCAGGTTTAAACGACCACTGTAATATTAGTTGTTTACTTAAACTAAGGAGCTTGAATAGGAAATAACAACCTAACATCTTCATTCTAACTTTAGCATGGTCACACCTTTCCTACTTAATGGTTTTTTTCATATCATTATAAGAACTTAGCATTAGGTCTGTTTTTTGACTTTTTGACTAATATACTGGTCTGGTACATAATCACTTTATCATGACGATATATCTTAAAATACTAGACTGTGTTTAGTGGTTAATTATATATTATGAAATAGTTTTTGTTTACAAGATATTCTTATATGTATTTACTGTTGATTTTGTTAAAAGTCATTTTATAACTTAAAGGTTACAACATACTATACTGAAAATATACATTTATATATAGCAAAACAAGTACAACTAATGTAGAACCATACTTTTTATACACACTCCTGTGTACTGTATAGTGACTTTGTAAAATAATTTCTAAGCTGATTTTGAAAGTATTACATTTTAATACTTAATACACACTTAATATACATTATATATTTATAAACACATTTATATACTTATATAAAAGTTAATAATATAGTGCATAGTAGTTAATAATATAGTGCTTAGTGGAACTGAAACATCTTGGTGGCTACTTTACTATTTTATAGGAATTACAGTTACTAACATTACAGGTTGACTTCCAGAACTGTAAAAAGTAGGAGCAGAACCCTATGGTGGGAACCTCTGTTTGAGAGACAATACTCTTGAACATTATTGTAGGAGCGGACCTATTTTTACTGATAATTGTTCGGCTTTATATATATTCATACACACACATACAATAATATATGTAGTTAGTAGACTCTTGCGAGTTAATTCAGTTTTTTACGGTTTCTTTCTTGTAGAAAAATATATGCTGATTAGAAGGTATTATCTCTGACAGTATATTTTTAAAGTACACTTTTAAAAAATTTTTTTAAAACAGTTTCAAAAGACATTCTGAATTGTTTTATCTATTTACCGTTTATGTAACTCCACCGCTTTAACCCACAATTGATGTATTAAACACGTGGGTTTTTAGTGATGGGAGTATAAATTGTTAATCAGTTGGGTGTGTAATTGTCTGAAGAAGTTGCTCACATTGCGAGCAACGAAAAGCGCTTTACATCTATTTGAAATAAATCCTTTTGCCTGCTGTTCGTGTTTCGTTGGACAATTTTTTTGTTGTGGTTTGTCTTTTAACTTGGTTTGCTACACACTTGGCAGGGCCAGGATTACAACTCATTACTAGTGAGATTGCCACCACACATTACTGTGTAGGTATCACATGCATCACATGGGCCATACGGAAGTTATATGGGCAAAAGGTATGAGGAGGTGTCTGACATCAGACAGCATGCTTCAGTATGCCAATGGGGGTTATAGTGAGTGTGGATCTGATCATACGCATCATACAACACACACACAAACACACAGGGTGCCAGTACTGACATGCATGGGTGCATTTCTGCACGGGTGTGTGGTGGTTGACTGTTCCAGACAGCTATACAAGGCTAGGTGATGGGTATACCTTGGCATCAGGCCACATGACAATGGTCTGCATTGTGGTTCAGGGCTGTAGTTTCTGCATTTGCCCACACAGGTGGGTATTGTAACCACCATCCAGTCACCTGGGTGACTACTGTGTGTGGCCAATGCTGTGCATCACTTGCCGTGTATGTGTTCCTTAGTCCATGACATGGACGGTGTCTGGGATGTGCACACCTCCCACATGCATGTACAGTGACATATGAAACTGTACCTGGGGTGTCTGGCCCATGTTGTCTACACAGATTATCATCAGCTGTGCCAGTCTTGGCCACCTGTGGCAGGAACTCGTAATGGACAGCAGGTTTACCCTGCACCTACATTGATAGCATGCTAACGGCATTCCCTGGTGTCAGTGGCATCTGCCATACAAGGCATTTTTTCAGGCATGGCATGTCCTTTGTGGCTCACATGTGATGGCACCACAGGTGTTGCAGGTGTCCAGTGGGGAACATGGGGAAGGTTCACTGTCTGCATGTACGTGCCTATTGGACAGATGGACAGGCTGCCATGCCCTCTGTAGCCCACTGAAATCACTCCAAAGTTACTATCAGTGGCCATTATGCAGTGTACTACCCACATATTGGCTGTTGCCTAGGCATGTGTGTGTGTGTGTGTGTGTGTGTGTGTGTGTGTGTGTGTGTGTGTGTGTGTGTGTGTGTGTCTGTGTGTTTGTATGAGACATGGGTTGAGAGTGTGCACTGGGTAATATTAGGACTGCTAACTATGATTGCCTGGCCTTGATGTCACATGCATGGGTATGGATTTGCACCCCAGTCTCTCGGCTATTTCACATCTGTTATCCCTGTATGGTGGACATCGTGATATTTACTAGGGCCACCTTATAAGAAATTTGCAAAACCCACTCCACATTGGGCCCAGGTGTCACACACTCACACCACCACACAAGATGCGAGTTACAAACACACACACACACACATACACACACACCTGGGAGTAGAACCTCTACCTAACTAGTTTATTACACTACAGCACTACTCAGTTATAGTACACACCACGGAGATTACTAGAGTACTCTTTCCCCAAAGGCGTATATCACATTGGATAACATCAGCAGGATTGCCAAAGTAAGACATTTGAATTGTAGTGAGTGTGGCTAGGCTAAAATGCATTGCTCCATACAGACAGTGACACACACACAAAGCATCCACAACCAACATGTGTGGGTAGAGAACCCCTAACAGGAGTCTATATCACACTACAGCATGGAGCTGTTATATGACACACCACATAGATTACTGGAGAGCTCTTTCCCCAAAGGTGTATTTCACAATGAATGACATCAGCAGGATTGCCAAAGTATGGCATTTGAATTGTACTGAGTGTGTCTAGCCTACAATGCATTACTCCCTACACAGACATTGAAACACACACAAAATATCCAGAACTGTCATGGGTGGGAATAGAACCCTATCAGGGATTCTAAACCACACTACAGCAGTACGCAGTTATGGCACACACTACAGAGATTACTGGGCTACAATTTTCCCAGAGGTGTATTTCTAGGTGGATGACATCAGCAGCCTTGCCAAAGTTGAGCATTTGAATTGTAGGGAGTGTGAGTACCCTAAAAATTATTGCTCTCGACACAGACAGACACGCACACATTTACCATGTCTGGGATTAGAACAGCTACCTAACTAATTTATCACACTACAGAAGTATGCAGTTACAGGACATGCTATGGAGATTACTGGGCTACAACCTTCCCAGAGGTGTATTTCTAGGTGGATGACATCAGCAGCCTTGACAAAGTTGAGCATTTGAATTGTAGGGACTGTGAGTACCCTAAAAAGCATTGCTCTCTACACAGACAGACACACACACTTGCCATGTCTGGGATTAGAACAGCTACCTAACTAATTTATCACACTACAGAAGTATGCAGTTACAGGACATGCTACAGAGATTACTGGGCTGCAACCTTCCCAGAGGTGTATTTCTAGGTGGATGACATCAGCAGCCTTGCCAAAGTTGAGCATTTGAATTGTAGAGTGTGACTACCCTAAAAAGCATTGCTCTCTATACCAACAGAGTCAGACAGACACACACACCCACACACACACACAGTTGCTATGTCTGGGATTTGAACTCCTATCTAAGTATTTTATCACACTACAGCAGTATGAAGTTATGGGACACACCACAGAGATTACTGGGCTACAGCTCTCCCAAAGGTGTATTTCACAGTGGATGACCTCAGCAGGCTTGTCATAGTAGGGCTATGGGAAGGCAGTGTGTGTGCATGGGCCATAACCCTTAATCTAGAGGTTGACACACCACATGCAGGCACACACGGGGTCATATTTCACAGGTACATGTATACAGCTGCTAGATGACTACTTCCTTGTACAGTCGTGTTGCACAGCTGGGACGTACACCTCATAGTCTGTAATGCTGACAGATACTGTATCTGCAGTGAGTGACATCTGACCCTCATGTGGTTGGGGCCCTTTGGCTGTGTGTTGGGTGGGACAGGCCTGGATGGCTCCTTGTCACAGTCACCCTCTTCCACACATCTATGTACAGCTACCTTTGGCTTATTATAGTGTGTTGTCCTTACATATGTGTCTGTATTCCTATCCACTGTGTGTGCAAGGCATGAGTGGTGCATACTGACAAGTTTCTGCAGTAACAACTGTGACTGCCAAATATGTCTGGTCCACTGGTGTTTGCAGACATGGCCTTCAAAGTGTGTGAGCATGCCCAGTATGACCTTTCAGTATGTTGCTGACTGACATTGCTTTCATTTCTCTAAGTGTGTGAGCATGCCCAGTATGCCCACCTGTATTTAATGTGTGGATCGAGTCCAGGTAGTTTGTACTGCAGTGCTGACCTTTGTGTTGTACACCGACAGGTGGCATGCTGTTTCTGCAGGGTATCCATCAAGCATTTGGCATTGACTGTTCCTACATTTCTGCATAGGATGGGGGGGGGGGGCTCACTTGACTATTTCTACATTTCTACACAGAGTTGGAGGGCATACCTGATTGTTGTTACATTACTACGTAGGGTGGGGGGCTCACCTGACTATTTCTACATTTCTACACAGGATGGGGGGGACACACCTGACTGTTCTTACATTACTACATGGGGGGCACACCTGTCTAGTTCTACATTTCTACACAGGGTTGGGGGCACACCTGACTGCTATTACATTACTACATAGGGTGGGGGGCTCACCTGACTATTTCTACATTTCTACACAGGATGGAGGGGGCACACCTGACTGTTATTACATTACGATATAGGATGGGGAGGCACACCTGTCTATTTCTACATTTTTACACAAGATGGGGGGGCACACCTGACTGTTATTACATTACTATGTAGGGTGGGGGGCACACCTGACACTTGTACACATTTGCTATGACTGTACTGGTATGTCAGGTACTCCATTTCATTCTGTATTCTTACCTATCATGCTGACTAGAGGCATACCAGTGTACTACAGATCATAGCTTTAGATGCCCTACATATTAGTGTCTGACGTCCTACCCTTCAGAACTAACATCCCACAGCCTGACCTGCTGTAGTCTGTCTGTGTAGGCCTGGGGGGTTAACTATAGCCATCATTCAGGGGCCATAGCACATGCTCTGTTTGGGTTTATTAAAACCTGTCCTGCTGGTGGAGACTATTGTTGGGTATGTGAACCACCCTGACTGGCATGTGTGGGTCATATGGACACACATGTCAATCAGCACATTTCCTGCAGTGGGTTTTGTCACCCTGTGTAGTACTGGCTACTATGGTGACTCCAGTATGTGTTACAGATGTCATGGTGCCACTATGGGTATCTACTGACTGGTGCCATAACATTCAGCCACCCTATTCCCTTGTATGCTCACATCCATACCATAGATACAGGTAACGACACATTCTACTCCATTTGGCAATTGGTAGGTTGATTGACTTACCTTGAGGGTGTGCCAGATGTGCAGATGGTGCTGGAGGGCTGCCTATATTGGATGCACATAGTACACTCCCTGTACATGGTTGAGCACAGGTAGTGTCATGTTTGGCATCCGTTTTACTGTATGTGTGAGTCAGAGAGAGGTGTCATTCCCTTGGTCCCTACTGTGTCAGTGTATGTGCTATGTGTTGTCTCTTTGCTGCAGCCTTGGCATACTGGGCACGCCTTCAGCTGCCTATTGGGGCAGGCTCAGGTTGTTCCTCCTCCGAGTCACTCTGTGCTTCTACAGGCCTTGGCATTGGTAGGGGGCTGTGTGACCCTGTCGCATGCTGTTCCTGCTGCAGCTGTTTCTGCAGGATTGTATTGTGTAGCATGGCACATACCATAACAAGGTGGGTATATGTAGCTGGTGAGTACTGCAAGGCTCCACTGGATGTGTCCAGACACTGGAACCATGACCTGAGCATCCCAAACACATGCTCTATTATAAGTCTCATCTGTACGTGTGCCTCATTATGGTATTCTTGTTCAGGTGTGTGTGCATTTCTGATGGGTGTCATCAGCCATGGCTCCAGTGTGTAACCAGCATCCCTTACTAGATGACTGTAGGGATGTCCCCATTGGCAAATCTTTGGTGCAGCTGCATCAGATGCCATATGTGGGAATCGTCATAGCTTCCAGGGCAGCCAGCACACACATTCATTATAATGCCCTGGGCATCACATAAGACATGGCAGTTGATGGAGGGTATGCCCCTGCAGTTGATGTAGGCCCTACCCTGATCATCAGGTGGTGGTTTGATGCATATGTGTGTGCATCTATAGCACCCACTACCTCAGGTTATTCTGCTATTTGGTGGAAGAGACGCATATTGCTGGCCAACACCTCATGAGTGTTGAGGAAACATATGTGCTCACTGGCATGTACTGACATGGCATCCAGGAACTGGTGGAATACTCTGGATTCTGATGCCTGTGAGATCCCCATGATACCCCCAGTTGAGCTTTGGGAGATATCTGTGGCTAGTATTCCTAGGCCTACACATACCTTGGTATCCACTAGGATGGGCTCCCCTCAGTCAGTTTGGTGTGTCAGGTGTGGCCAGCACAGCTCAACAATTTGCTGAAGGAGGTCTCTGTCCACCCTATAGTGCTCCACTATCTCCAGCTCATGTAGCTCCCGGTAGGTTACCCTGCATCTGTACACTCTTCTCCGTCTCCTCACTGTGGGTTGATCAGCAGCATTCACATCCTCACCACCCTCAGCCTCCTGCACATGTTGTTCTATGTTACCTGCTGCATCCCTTCTCATTTTGTAGGTTTGTTTGTTAAAATTTCCCCACTTGTATACACCGGTGATGTAGAGTGTTGGAAAAACCAGATTGGAAGGTATTTGCACTGCCTGTGTAATTGGCTGATTCTGATACATTTCACCTGCCAGCTAAGCTAGTTCTCCTTGATTACTTTCCTACTGCTGTTATCCCTTCCCATTGCCTTCCTGTTTAAGCCCAGGGGCACGTCGCGCAAACACAGTGCTCAAATGTGTACAGTGCTGCTATTTCCTGGTTTAACTTCTTTTTTCTTCCTGTAAAACGTGGTGCGCTGCGTGCAGACCAGCTTAGGCTTTGTTAAGAGTGCTAGGCAGGTTTAGACACACCCCCTAGCTTAGCTGTGCTAAGCTAGGAGCAAACCTGAGCCACAGCGCTCCAATCCGCTTACAGTATGCCTGACACACACACACCCATGATGTCACCTAACACCTAGGCTTGCACCAAGCTATTCCTACTCTTACACTGTTGGGACCTGGCTCACATACTGGGGAAAACTGGGATTCACTATCCTTCCCCTCATTTGTATAGGATTGCCTGCTAATGCATAGTTACATATCTCAAACTGAGCCTCCCCCCCTTAGCAACCACTACTCACTGGCCATGTTGTCTTCTGCCTGCCATTGACTTGCATGGCAGAATACTGATTTTAGTTAGAATGCTTAATTTAGGTTCATTTTGTTATCCCCCCCCCCGATCCTGTTTGCGCGCCGCTGCCCTACGCTTACACAGCCGAGATTGTCTAAAAAAATAAAAGTTGATTTTTGTATTTTTTTTTTAATGTTTGCAATGCCAATGGCCTTATACTTGGCCATTGGCATGCTTACTACATGATATGCAGCCTTTATTTTGAGCTGTCACAGCTCCGTTTTGGATTTTGCTGAAATGTACTCGGTTACTAACTGAGTGCATTTCTGCAGATAGCACTAGTCCTGCATGGACGGTTGCAAGCTTCCTGGATTGCAAAATCACCTCATTTGGATAGATTTCTCCTGCAAATGGGGTGATTTGCATACAAGGGCTTTGTCCGTGCAGGATTAGTGCAGGAGTGCTCATGCATGCCCCCTGCAGGCTGTTCCTGGATCGTACAGCAGACATATTGCCTACTTGAGCTCCTGCACCAATCTTGCATGCAGTGCAAGCTTTAGAGAATCCAGGGGAAAGTTGTGCACAGTAATGGATCTTGAGTACTTGCCATCTAGCAATTATGAACCTAGTGTCATCTGAAAATGTGGCATGTCAGGCTATTCCTTTTAACAAGGTGCAGTGTGCAGCACAGAGCTCACGTGTTGGGGTTACAGAGGGTAAAATCTCCCTGGAAAAATGCTTTAAAGGTGTAACAGCAAGTTTTGAAATTTGCATTTTTTAGGAATCACGGTTTCATTTTTGGAGTGTCAGGACTCATATTGTCTCAAGTCTTGTCTTTCTCACATGGAGCCCCTTTAAATGGCAGCCTTTGGTTTAACTGTTTTCACCATTTCTGGTGGTTGCAATACACAGACTGTCTACTCAGCATATTGAAGAATGTCATATGTTCCCAAAATGTTGGTCTAAAATAAATAAAATCAGTTTTTGATGGATAATACATATTTGGTGACTAAATGCTTGCCTCTGTTTTGCTTGTGCTTTATTTTTTTCACCTCTGTTGTAGAATACTATGAGTTTTAAAGTTATATTTTAGTGCTCTGAACTGTTTGCACTGTAACTTTCCTATTTGATTATGTGTAAGGAGTGGTTGGATATTTATCTGAACAAACTAGTTCTATGAAGTCAGGAAGTGGTATAAACTTTTCCTGGGGATATGCTGCGGAAAAGTGCATCTGTTGCTTATGATACTGCCTAAGCAGAATGTGTATAATGTCTGTAACAAGTTGCTTTTAATTGTTTTTTTTCACATTAGAGCTTCCCATTTCTTTTCTCCTGCTCTTTGTAGCTTGGTTATGTTAGATGGTCTTCTCAAATTTCCCAGATATTGTGCAGCTTACATTTTATTATGCTTTGCTCTGTTATATATTCTGCATTACAGGTTTCCATCTTGTTCTTGACTTTGAAGACCCTCTGTCAAGCATTTGATTATATGAATGAAAGCAATAAAACTTTAGCCCCGGTTTGTAGACCAGCAGTCCATATATGAGGGGGGTGGTCCCTGTTGTGGTAAAACCAGAAATAGCGAATATTATGAGTATTGTAGATGAGCCTTGATCAGATGCTCATTTCTAAGACCATCTAAGTTCTGTTTCTTATGCTTGAGGATTTAATGGTTTTTGTGTAGCAGAAAAATGTTCCTCTTCAGATGTTACAGGCTTGTTTCCTATTTTCATTCCCCAATCTCCTTTATAGATGCATAGCCTTTCTCCGGTAGATATAAAGTAAAGATTTTTACTTTGCCTATCTACCATGCAGATGTTGCTGGGATTCATAGAGGTGTGCTTCAGGTGGCAGACTGCTTGTGTTGCATGGACACAGTACATGTTTTTGTGCAAAAATAGACATTAATGAATAAGAACTGACACTGTGCAAGCAGGAAGATTGCTGTGCTGCAGAGAGATGTAAAATGCAGGGTGGACATGACATCAGCACATCAGTGATGTAGCAGATATATAGAAAAGCAAGGTGCCATCATGACTTGCAGAAGGGACACACAAAGGGAAAGGTGCCATTTGTGCTGAGTCACAGCTCGTATAAGATTTTAAAGTGCTGACAAGAAAGAAACCCACTGATGCTGCTGCTGCTGTGTCTTGCATATCCGCTGCCTCCTGTGGCAGTCAGCAGCATTCTCCGCCCACTCTGCCCATGCTAAAAGATGTATAGCACATAAAAGCCACCACATACAGGTGTGAGTGAAAGGCAAACAACAGTGCAAATCCACAGCTGCAGATGTGTATGACTAAGCAGAAGCCCAAGATAGTTCCCATGGCTTGAAAGATATGCTACCCTAACATGTGTATGTGCATTAAAGCAGAAGCAGGACAGGTGTCCACAGATTTACAAAGAAGCTACACTAGGTTTGTGCACTGAAGCATAAACTTCTAGACTATTGTATCTATGTGCAGTTCATGAGAAGAATGAAATGGTGGGCGCAGTCATGAAACCTGTCCTACAAAACAGCACAGTAACAACATAGTGCCAGCAGCAGCACAGACTATGGCCAGTCACCCACAGCAGCCAACCTGGTACATTTTGGCATCTGTCAAGCATATCAAACTTTATTGGGAACAGTGCTCCAATAGACAGAAAAAAAAGTTTTAAATTACAGTAGGAAACAGAAATAAAAATGACAGACTTACAACACTTCAGGCCATTCATACCTTACCTCTGCTTTCCACATCCTAAGATACTTCAGGACAGTAGCACAACAGGTTGTTGTACCAGCAAACCTGGTCATCTGATCTGTTAGGTCGTAGCAGGCATCCGCCTTACAGAATGGTCCTCCATAAGGTACCAGTAGCTGCTGCCTGAACTGGCTTTGCAGGAAGTACAATATTATTTTACTCTCCTTTACACACCATGCAAGCATTCTCTGTGGCGAGCTACTTTTGCCAACCATCTCCACAAAGTATATGGAAAATCGTTTAGGCAGCCTTTGATTTTTACTTTACACAGGACTTTGAATCACATTTAGCACACATTAGTGCCACTACATGCACAGTGCAATGCATGTACACATAAAGACGGTTAGAGTGAGTGGTCATACACAGTATACCAATGATGTGCACTAGTACATATCTGTGGCTTATGCCATTGATGTTACTCTTTGAAGTATAGTGTTTTGTACATATCAGGAGAATCTGGGGTCTTTATCATATATATCGTGCAAACTAGTATATTTTAGTGACATATGCTGCCAATCTGCCATATTAGAAGTTTTCGGGAGATTCCCGGGTCATTAGCATATATATAGTGCAAACTACTTTATTTATTTATTTGTTTGTTTGTTTGTTTGTTTGTTTGTTTGTTTGTTTTATTTGACATTTATTAACTGGGTTGATCCAACTGAGCTAAACAGTCCTTTTTCAGTGGAGACCCAAGGAGAAAAGCTCCAGTACACAGACATAGTAGTAATAGCAGATGATAAAACTATGAGGTTACAATAAAGCAAAGTAGTACAAAATAATACAAAGTTATACAAAACATATTAGACTAACATAGATAAACGACAGCTGAATGTAAAAATCACGATAATACCACAAATAGAAGGCCAATTCCGAAGTAATAAAAAATAATTTATTAAAAAGAAGTCAAACACACAAAAATATTTTTAATATTATATTAGACTAACATAGTCTGACATACTCTCAGACATGAGTAGATACAGTAAGAGAAACATACAATCTATAGTTAAAGATGTAGAATCGATCTAGCTGTTTTTTTTTCATGACAGGGGAGGTAGGAATGAGATGAAAGTGATAATGGTAGAGCTGTAGAAAAACAAGAAGATGGTAAAGATGGGGTTTAGCATAGTAAAAAGAGGAAAGTAAAGTGAGGCAATAGTATATACATATTTGGGTCTACTTCACTTCACCTAAAACTCATTTGACCAACTTTCATTTTACCGAGATCAAATCACCTAAATTTCAAATTACAGACAACTCATTTGACTGACTCTCACTTCACCATATGTTAAGCTATAGACATGATGTGGGTTCCCCTGCAACTGTGACTTGCTTGTAATAAAAAAGAATTACTGTAACTTACAGTGCTGCCTGTCAGAATACGATAGTCATGTAGAAAGTAGTGTTGTAATGTTTCTAAATGTGGTTAAGTCTCTTTATATTTTTATTGGAAGTATCTAAAGTAATATGGTGGATGTTTTGTGCATTCCCAGCAGTGGTGGCAGTGTGTAGAGTACTGTAAGGCAAGTAAAAGGTATATGCCCTTTTCCCCACTGTAGTGCGATTCTGGAGTTAGTATATATAGTTAGGGGGTGTAGGTGGCACAGCCCCCCACATTGGGAGGTGTGGGAGGTGTAGCCACCCACCTAGCTTGGTTTTATATTGTCCGGATTCTGTTAAGAGGGTAAGTGAGTAGTTTTGAAGTTCTGGAAAGAGTTCGTCATTGGTGTTGTCAGTGTGCATGTCTATGGTGTAAAATCTAGTATGCAGAAATTCAGCATTGTAAACTTTCGGTGAAATGAGAATCAGTCAAATGAGTTGTCGGTAATTTGAAATTTAAGTGATTTGGTCTCAGTCAAATGGAAGTCAGTCAAATGAGTTTTAGGTGAAGTGAAGTAGATCCATGTATTTACATGGGTTGCAATCAACTGATAGGTGGAGTAGAGAAGATAGACAGAGAGACAGAAGTGTAGGAGCTGGAGACATGTACAGTGCATTGTTGGTAGAAAGAATATGGAGGAGATTAGGTAGGGTCATGGCAATGACAAGACCTAGAGGCAAGTAGAAATTGTTTTAGCTCTTTTTTGAAGTGTTGGGGGTGGGGGTGTTTCTTATGCATGTGGGAAGTTTATTCTAGGCCTGGGCTACAGTTTGTTTGTAGACAAGTCTACCTATGCTTTTGTTAGGTTTATGGATGGAAAGGAGCTGTTGATTAGATGTACAAAGAGAATGACTGGGAGTGTAATATGTGATGATGGAGGAGGGGGAAGGACAGGATGTGGGTTTATATAGACTAGACTATAGGATTCAAAATTGAGTAAACTGGAGATGTTGGGGAAATTCTAGCCATTGGAGTTTGTTGAGAGCAAGGCAGTGGTGTGAGTAATGTGGTAAGTTAGAGGCAAACCGAGCTATCGTGTGGTATGTTTGTTCTAGCTTAGATAAAAGTGTGGATTGGATATTAGTAAAGATTGGAGCTGCATAGAGAAGATAGGGGAGAAGGAGTGTCTGAGCCAGAGAGAGCTTACTGTCAGAGGTAAGAAATGTTCTATTTCTATATAATAGTCGAGGTTTTTGGTGTTTTTTTAATTAATACATTGTTGGATGTGCAGGTTAAATTTCAGTTCATCATCAACAATGGTTCCTAAGAGTTTAGTGTGGGGCTCAGTTTTGATAGTGGTCTTGCCAAGGGATGTAATAATGAAGGTGGTTTTATGGTGTGCTAGAGGTTGAGGTAGGAATAGTAGAAGTTTTTTTTTTTTTCAGATTTAAGATGAGATGGTTGTCGGAGAGCCATTTTTCAATAGAAAGGTTTTTGGTATGTGTGTTGAGATCAAAGATAGGGTTTGAGTTGGTAAAGAGTTTTGAATCATCTGCATATTGAATAAGGGAGGATTGTCTGCAGGCAATACAGAGGTCATTAATGAAGATATTGAAAAGTAGAGATCCGAGAATGGAGCCTTGGGGTGCACCTGTTTTGATGGATAGGAAGGAGGAGCAGGAAGAGAGACATCTGACTGATTACTGCCTACTGGAGAGGTAACTTGAAAACCAGTGAAGGGTGGATCCAGAGAGGTTGAGATTGGATAACTTTGACAGAAGTAAAGGGTGAGAAACAGTATCAAAGGCCTTGGAGAGGTCAAGGAAAAGGCAAGATACTACTTGGTTGCTGTCTCTGGCCTCGGCTACTGTGTGGGTAAAAGATAATAGTGCAGTGGCAGTGCTATGGTATGGCCTGAAGACAAGCTGTGTGGCGAGTTACCACCTTTGTGCACTGGGACAGTGTAAAATGATTTCCAAATGTCTGGTACTATGGCCTCTTGAATGGATCTCTTGATTAGTAAAGAAATAGGATAGGCTATGGAATCAGCGGCAAGTCTGAGGAAGGTGGGGGGAAGGTTGTCTGCAGAGGGGGAACTGGGTTTGAGTTGAAGGAGAAGTGATTTGATATAGGTAGTGGAGACTAGTTTGAGGGAGAATAGATTTTTTGCTGTATGGGTTATAGGGGGTAGGGGGAGGATCAGGGTTGTGATTGGCATGTATTAACTTTTGATTAGTATCAGTGAAGAAGTTGTTGAGAAGGGTGGCAGTTTCTAGTGGGGGTATTATTTGGGAAAGGGGAGGGTGTGGTAGGGTTTCCAGGATTAAGGATTTTGTTTACAGTACACCAAAATTTTAGTGACATATGCTGCCAACCTGCCATATTAGAAGTCAAAACATGCAGTGAGAAAAACAGCAGCAGTAGTTGTGAAGCTTTACCGCTTTCTGACAGCTCAGAAGCTGCATTTCCACAGGGTAGAGCCCGAAGGAGGTATAGAATGTTTTTTTGTCAGAACCATGTAGATTTGAATGTATGCCTGTGAATAACCTGTGTTAACAGCACTGTAGGTATGTTACAGTATGTATCTGTGCTATGCTTTCCTGCACCTGCAGGTGCACTGTGTCTGTGGGACAGTAGCTCACAACTACACGCCCCCCTCCCTGTAATCAAACCCATGATACATTTCACCAGTGCCATATGGTGCCATATACATGTGAGCTTCTACCTGGGCAAGGCCTATGGTAATAGTATTGATGTGTACTATGCTGGCCTACAACATGTGCCTTTGTTATGCTTACGAATTTGGTTGGTCTCACTGTGAGATGCCTGAAGTTTAAACACTCCTAGAATGTGCATCTACTCCACTAGGTATGATGGAGTACATGCAGTTTCTGGGACTGTTCGAACTTCTTGTGTCTCACAATGAGATCAGCCAGGTTAGTGGACATAATACATTTGCAATACAGCACTTTTGCACAGATTGACTCTAGGGATCACAAAATGCCTACTTCATAAATTCCCTTTAGGTATGGCAAATGTTCAGACTCGGGACCACCAGCACAGGTATATGTATACTCCCCCCCAGTCAGTTCAGCCCCTTTTTTGCCAACCTTGCTCTTGATCAGACAGTAACCATTTGTTCCTCTTCTCTAGGGATTCCACCATGAGCCAAGGCAGCCACAAGAGTGCTTTATGCTTTTGGAAGCATCCAGTCAGTGACAGCTTATGGATATCCTAACCCCAACTCCTTAGCTGGTGGACATGTGAATTATCACTGTTGTCACCCACAATGCGCTACCCATGTGAGTGTGTGCTTACACTCATTTGCAATGAAAGGTACCATCTATTGATGGACTGGTTAGCCTAACTCCTGTCCCCAGACTGCCATCAGTGTGGCAACCCTTCATCTAAAAGATAGTGGCAGTATGTACAGAAAGCTTTGCCCCTCCCTCCCCCACCAGGACTGGCCCATCTATGCTCCCTACCAGCACTGTTAATCATGTGAGTTGCACAGTTGAACTTGGATTGCCTGAGCTATAGTCAGGAGGTATGTATGCATTATTTGCCTACATGTGTTTACCTCTTGTTTGCATGAATGGGTCTATATTACTTCAGCAAAAGACGTATTCAGTGAATACGACTTCATCGTTCACCAGCTGCCAAAATGAACTTCAGCGAACCACGGAAGTTTTCCCAAGGTTCAGAAACACTTGGCCATCTTCTCAACTTTGTCCCTTTCCCCACTGTAATGCGATCTCAGTGTTGGTATATATAGTTAGGGGGGTGTGAGGGCACAGCCCCACACATTGTGGGTGTGGGGGGTAAAGCTCCCCCACTTGGGTAGATTTCATTTAGTGCTTTTTGTCTTCCGTATTTTTGGTGGGCTAATGTTTCTGAACTGTGGGAAAAATTGAGCGATGACATATTTGCTGAATATGTCTTTCACTGAAGTAATATAGACCCACATGAACATCACATGCACTCATTGTCAAAAAAACGTAAAACAAAAAACTCACCAGCATGTACCAAAAATCCAAACTGGAATTCGAAATGCTAAATAGATAAAAATAAACAGCTGGATAACCATGACTGCAAAAACTGTTTTAATAAAACACACCATAAATAAAACACACCATGAATGAAAAAAGACAAGCACTTTCTCATGTGCTTCTGTTCAACTCATTGTCACTGTCTTATTCCTTGTGTTATGTGACTGACCACTTTTATGGTGTAGAGGTTGGGCCAGGACAACAGCCTGAGATCAATATCTTTGTAGGGTCTAACATTCATGCTGACACAGAAATCTTGTCACAGTGGTAGAACACATTGACACTCTGTCTCTCTCTCTCTCTCTCTCTCTCTCTCTCTCTCCTTTGTACTTGGTCCTACACCCATTAGCTAGTGTGACAGTATGGACTCAGCCATGTGTGCTCTACAATATTCACAGCATGAAGGCCTGAAATACCTGTAAAGGGGGAGCTCACCTTTGAATGAAAGTACCTACACCACCACTCCCCTGGGACTGTGCTAGTGGACCAGTGAACTGCCTTTAACTTGTGTAAGCCTTTCATAAAACAGCCTTGCGGGGGGGGGGGGGTCTGGTACTATCAAATGCCATAGCCATCCTCAGATATACAGTAGGCAGATGTGAAGGGATATAAATGTGGCACAATCTGCAGCTACACACACACTGACTTGAAGATGATTGGTGTGTTGAGTGACATCCAAGAGGATGTGACCCAACATACCAGCACCTCCATGAAACACTGGAGTCCAGAAATAATTCCATGATAGGTCTCTTGATTACTATGGTGGCACAATAGACACCTCCATCCATAGCTTCATAGGTTCATAGGTTGGTACTAGGCTACTGGCCCTAGGGCCTATACAAGCCTAGCCATAACAATTCCCTGGATATTTCTTCCCACAATATTTACTTCTCTGGACCTCTGTTTAGCAGGGTGATCCCCGGGGTGAATTTCCTATCTCCCATCCAGTCATCAAGGTTCCTTTTGAAGAGGGCCAAGGAGGTGCTCTGTTTGACATTTATGGGCAATCTATTCCAGAGTATGGTCAGGAATCTATCCCTTCAGCATGTTTTATTCATTGTGATGACAAGGTTTAGATCCCTGGAGCATGTGGCTGTGTGGGATTGGGATTTCTTTAAGTGGAGCATGTCCAACAGCTCAGGTTTTGACATGGCCTTGTATGTTAAGTAGAGATCGCCTCTGAGTAGACGAAATGCCACAGGGTATAGCTGGAGTTTTTCTAAACGGTCAGCATAGGGCATCTGCTTTAGGTCTGTGATTCTTTTAGTGAGGTATTTCTGTGGCCTTTCCAATAGTTGCAGATGCCTTGTGAGCTACATACCAAATGGGGCATTGTACTCTATAATGGGTCTAATGAGGGATAAGTACAGTGGGACAATGACCTCCCTTTTTCTGGATTGAAAGCCCTTAGTGATAAGGTGTGCCACATAGAAGGATTTCCTGACTGTTGTGGCGATGTGGTTATCGAAGGTGAGACCGCTGTCCATCTGTGTCCCCAAATCTCTCATCACACTTTCGGTGTTTAGTGTACGGCCACCTATGTGGTAATTAATGGGTACATGTTTTTTCCCAAAGGGGATAACTATACATTTCTTGGCATTAAGCTTGAGCCCATGGCTCTGGCACCAAGCATCTGTTTCTGTAAGGCCCTTTTGTAGAATATCTACATCATTTGGGGATTCGATAATGGCTCCCAGTTTGCAGTCATCGGTGAACTTTGTTAGCCAGAGTCCCTTAGTGTTGGCCTGTACTTCAGAGAACTAGATGCCAAACAAGAGCGATCCCAGGACTGAACCCTGAGGTACTCCTCTTGTCACTTGTCTGGAGATGGATTTGGAGTCGGCTACTTTTACAATCTGGGTTCTGTCAGTAAGCCAGTTGGCAACCCATTGAGTGATGTAGGGATTTATGCCCAGCTTAGTAAGTTTATCTATGATTCCAGAGTAGGGGATGGTGTTGAAGGCCTTGGCGAGGTCCAGATAGGCTGTGTGAGCTACCTTACCCTCGTCCACAGCTCTGGAGACTGATTTGAAGAAGTCAATCAGGTTCAGGAGGCAAGATCGGCCCTTCACGACCCAAACGGGGTGAGGTCCAGTGTTTGAAGGTTGCCAATGTTTTTGTGTATAAGTTCCATGATAATGCGTTCCATACCCTTGCAGATCAGACTCGTCAGACTGATGGGACAGTAGTTCCCAGAATCCAAGATGGATTCCACCTTGTGGAGTGGGATAACTGTTGCTGTGCACAACTCAGTGGCACAAAGCCTGAGGTGACGCTATGATTAAACATGACACTTAGGTGAGGTGCCAGTTCATTTTGTAGTTCATGTAGTACACAGCCCGGGATGTCATCTGGTCCCATGGATGTATTCTTAGCTTTGGAGAGTGCGGTTTCTACGTGTGTGGCTGTGATTTCCGGAATTTGGCAATCTTTTGCTATTGAGATGGGCCCTTTAGGGGGTGAGTGGGGGGTGAAGTTGGCACTAAATCGATCTGCCAGGATATTGGCAATATCCTTGGTATCAGTATATTTAATGCCATTCTGTTGTAGCTCAGAGCAGATCTGAGCATTGCCATTTAGATTCTTGACATAACTATAAAATGCCTTGTGGTTGTCTCTGGAATCTCTGGCAATTTTATTTTCATAACTAGCTTTGGAGGATTTTATGAGGGATCTCAGATTCTTACTGAGGTTGGTGAGGGAGTTTTTTGCATCCTGGGATTTTCCTCCTTTCTGCAACAGTTTCTTCCTTCTGTTGTATAGTTTGTTTATAGCAGGGCACCACCAGATTGGCTTCCTTTTTTTGGAGGAAAGCATCTTAGTTCTATTTGGGATGGCACGATTCATGCACGAATGGATGTGCTCGTACAGTGCCTTAGTGTAGGATTCAGAAGTCGAACTTTCAGCTCCCGTCTACATGGATGTCATGAAGCTTGTCACTTCTGACTTGAGTAACATGATGTTGGCTTTGGAGAAGTTTTTTATGGAGGTTTCCTTACTGGGGGATGGGGTGGGATGTGGATGTCAAGGGTGATTAGCTTATGGTCAGACCTGACCAATGAGGGGGTGACCACTGGTGTGGAGCATCTTTCTCCCATGTTGATAATGACCAGGTCTAGGATATTGGAGTCCCTGGTGGGACAATGGATTAGTTGATCCAGGGCATTGGAATTTATGAATTCCAAGAACCGTTGGGAAAAGGTGTTGATACCCAAGTAGTTTTCCCAGTTAAAGGCAGGGTAGTTGAAATCACACAGTATTAGGGTGTTTGGTTGTATCTTAATATTTTCCAGTATGTTTAGAAAGGTGTAGTGAGAATCTTGGGGCATGGTGGTGGATCTGTAGCAAGCTACAATTTGGATTGCAGTCTTACCTACTGTTAGTTACACCTGGAGAATTTCAGATGCATTGTGTTGGGCAACTAG
>NC_056730.1:104393515-104431015 GCF_019279795.1 Protopterus annectens | reverse complement strand
GGGGTCATTCATCTACTACAAGCCCTGGGATACACAGTCAATATAAAAAAGTCAAGGCTGATACCATCCCAAAGGATAACCTTCTTGGGTGCAGATCTGGACACATCAAAACAAATGGCATTCCTGACAGTAGAAAAACAGGAGCAACTCTCTCTCTACTTCATGGCATTAACAAAGCAGAACCAGCTAACAGCAAGAAAAGTCCTGCAAGCCCTCGGTTACATGGCATCCTGCATAATATTGGTTCCACATGCCAGACTACATATGAGAAAGTTACAGTGGTACCTAAGGAATTTATGGTCTCAGCACAAGCACAGCCTAGAAACCCAAATTCCAATAATTCCATGCCTGAAGCAAGAATTCCAATGGTGGGCTCAGGCCTGTCAATTAAACAAGGGACTGCCCTTCCACAACACTCAGCCAAGCCAGGCCATCACAACAGACTCCTCAGACCTCGGTTGGGGGGCACACATGCTGGACAAGTGCATACAAGGCTTATGGACTCAAGACCAGCTGCACCTACACATAAATGAAAAGGAAATGCTGGCAGTAAAACTGGCAATTCAGGCATTCAGACCATTTCTTCAACAGGGTCAACTGCTGATAAGGACGGACAACACCACAGTTATGTGGTACATCAACAAACAGGGAGGCACACATTCATACCCTCTATGCCGGATGGCAATGGACCTCTGGAATGTGGCCCTGAGCTCCAACATTCAGTTACAAGCAATTTTTGTGCCAGGAAAAGAAAATATACTAGCAGACATCCTAAGCAGAACTAACACGGATGCTCACGAATGGATGCTGCATCCGGACATCTTCAAAACCATTACAGGGAAATGGGGACTACCAGAAATAGACTTATTTGCATCCCCACACAACCACCAACTGAAAAAATTCTGCACAAGGACGTACCACCCACTTGCTTGGAAAGTGGACTCCCTATCCTTCAGTTGGAAAACCTGACAGCATATGCATTCCCACCTCTTCCTTTGATGCACAAGGTGCTATTGAAGATCAAAGAAGACCGTCCAAGGATCATCCTGATAGCTCCAGATTGGCCAAGGCAACATTGGTACCCATTACTGAGGAGTATGTCTCGAGAACAAATATGGCCTCTGCCCCTAGTTCCCCTGCTGTTAACACAGAACAACTTCAAAACCCTACATCCAAACCTGAAAACACTGCAGCTGGCTGCCTGGAGCATTGCATAAGACCAAATAACCCAGATTTATCTCAAAGGGTTAAAGACATTATCTTGGAGGCTCGCAGACCCTCAACAAGAAAAAATTATTCAGCAAAATGGAAAAGATATCTCATTTGGAGTACTGCAAAAGGAGAAAATGTGTCACTGGTAAACATAGCTAACATCCTGGAATACTTGGCAGAGCTCTTCCACAATGGCCTGTCCTATTCTTCCATTAAGATTCATGCATCAGCTATTTCAGCAGAATACAACTTGGATCCTCCAGTCTTCTCACATCCTCTGCTCAGGCAGTTTCTGAGAGGAATTAAAATGTAAAACCACCTAGGAAGCCACCATTGCCAGCATGGGATTTGAACTTTGTGCTAGAAAAGTTGACACTCCCTCCTTTCGAACCAGCAGCGACAGCAGAATTACAGTACTTATCATGGAAAACTGCTTTCCTGCTTGCAATCACTTCAGCAAGAAGGGTATCCGAGCTACAGGCATTAATGGCAGTACAGCCCTTCCTGATCTTCCATCAAGATAGTGTCCATGAGAACTAATCCTACTTTTATGCCAAAGGTGGTCTCCAGGGTATCTTTAAATCAAGCTGTCCACCTACCTACATTCTTCCCCAACCCACAGAACAGGGGAGAAAGACTGTTGCATACCTTGGATGTACATGGACAATTACGTTGCTACCTGGACAGGACCAAGAGCAATAGAAAAACTGACCAGCTACTGGTAGCATATGCAACAGGAATGGAAGGAAAAGCAATTTCAAAACAGACAATCTCTAAGTGGATAGGAAATTGCATTAGATTTTGTTATTCCTACCATGGAAAGAAAACTCCAGAAAACATCAGGCCTCACTCTACAAGGGCTACAGCCACTACCACAGCTTTTTACGAGTGGCTACCAAAGACATTTTAGAGGCTGCTACTTGGAGCTCCGTGCATACATTTGCCAAGCATTATAATTTACCTTTATACTCCAGATCCCAAGCAGGTTTTGCCACTGCTGTTTTGCAAGGGATCTTAACTACACCATAATCTTATTTCTCCTCCTCCCCAGTTTGGCTATGGTATTCTACCCATTTGTAAGGACTGCAGATGCATCCTTGAAGGACATAGTACAGTTTTGTACCTACCATAAATGTAGATGTCCGATAGGCATGCATCTGCAGTCAGGATTACCCACCCTCCTTCCCCTCTGTGGTACTCCTAGGGTATTTGCCCATCTTGTAGCTAGCTGGGGAATCTATTATGGTGCATTTGTTTGTATATATGTACATACATGCTTATTTTTTGTTTGCTCTCTACTATTTGGAACCATTTGCATTTATCCAAATTTAGCCTTCCTAGAGGGCACCTGGCATCTGGGGCAAGAAACACTGAGGAAAATGGCGTCGGCTGATGCCTTTACACCCGAACAACTGCAGCTATGACGTCGGGTGAAGTGCGACACCAGCCGAGGCCAGACCCAGACTTTGGAATCCGGCCGACCGAAGGGCTGCCTGACGACAGGACAACCCATTTGTAAGGACTGCAGATGCATGCCTATCGGACATCTACATTTATGGTAGGTACAAAACTGTACTTTTCCCAGGCTGCTAATCACCCTTCACATTTTCTATCTTACAATGATTTGTCTTTGTAGATCTTTACTGCTCATCAAGTCGGTAGTTAAAATATGCCCCCCCCTTTTGGGGGGGTAAAGTGATTGGGGAATTTTTTTTTTGTTGTTGTGTGTGTAAAACTGTGTTGTATGAAATGTCATTTTTCTTGGACTTCCTTTTCAGAAAATAAGATGTTTCTCAGCATTCTTTTCATCAATGTGCCTACTGTTGAAAAATTCCTCTTGCTTTTGGGCACACGCATTTTGTGTTGCTTGGGAAAATTAAAGAATTTAAGCAGCTTCTTAAGCTCCATTTAATTGAGCCATTATTTTTTCACTCAGTTGGACCAGGATGAGCCATTCGGCTCCTCTTCTGCCTCTCATATGTTGAAGTCTTCCTCTTGCAGTGGACAGGGTGCTTCATCCACCTAAAATTAAGGAGACCCTCTAGTAGTACTTAATCTAAGCAAACTTGGGAAGGAGATCAGTTTATTATGAATCACAGTGACTGACATTTGAGCTCAAGAGTATTAAAATGATGATGGTAGTGGAATTTGGAGAGAAGAATGCTTCCCTTTTAACTTAAGCTTGCCCTTCATATTTAGTGGCACTTAGGTTGCCCACTCCCCTGCTGGTGCCTTTGAAATGACAGGCTAGCTTATGCTGAGGGCTTGAAACAGACTGCCTGAGTCTCCATCTCCCTCTGCCTCGGTCCCTATCTCCCTGACTGTTCTGTAGTGTGGTGCCGGAGTTCTGTCATGAACTTTTTGCCTCATTTTTTTTCCATTGTTCCCATGGTGCCATTGCTGATGTTGCAGTATTTTTGAGCATCTGCTGCATAACATTGGTACCAGTTTACTGACTCCTTCCCCCCATAGTGCCAATCTTTGTAACAGTCTGATGATGTCCTTCATGGATGCATCTGCAGTCATAACAACTGGGTTGTCCTGTCGTCAGGCAGCCCTTCAGTCGGCCGGATTCCAAAGTCCGGGTCCGGCTTCGGCTGATGTCGCACTTCACCCGACGTCATCTCTGTTGGTCTTCGGGTATAAAGGCATCAGCCGCCGCCATTTTCCTCAGTCTTTCTTGCCGTGGCGCAAGCAGAAGCTGTTCGCAAGTGCCGGTCGGTCGGATCCAGAGATTACTACTACCGAATACTACTTGAAGACTTCTAAAGCTAAGTACCCGTTGGGGACTCTTTCTTGCCTCAGCCGATGTCAGAAAAGTAAATAATTGTTTAACTTGTGGGAAACAAATACCTCATAAAGATTTCCACTCTTACTGTTTGCCTTGTTTAGGCCCAGCCCACGGCGTAGCAGCCTGTTCGGCCTGTGCTTCTTTCAACCGGCGCTTTAGGCGTCGGTCGGAGTTTGCTGAACAGTTTTCGGCTCAGATTTTGTGTATATTATGCCGCCGGATCCTCCGACTTCCCAAATCACTAAAACGCAAAGAAAAGATCGACACTCGCGGTCCACGGTTTCGGCCGAAACCCTGGTTAAGCAAACCGCGAGTGTCTCGGTTTCGGCCGAAACCGAGAAAACTGATCAAAGTACAGCTGAATCTATGACTACCACTGAGGCTCCTGCTACTTCACTTGAATCGGCCTCAGAAATTTTATCCACTACGGTGGTTGCTACTGACTTATCAGACACCATTCCATTGGATGTCTCTACCCCAGCACGTGGTGCTGCTAGGCCCCCAGCAGCCATGTCCATTAAGGCCTTTGCCAGGGCTAAAGCAGCCAAATCTACTAAAGCAGTGCCTGTCAAACCGCCTACAACCAGGCCCACATCTAGCTCACAAATGCTTACTCTGGCAGAAGATTTAATATCATTGATTAGGCGATCTCAATCCCACCCAGACAGGGCCTCTCAGCCCCCAGAGAAGAGACCTAGGGCAGAGCCCCCCGAGCCTGTGTCCTCTGATGATTCAGCCGATGACTCAGACATAACAGACCAGCCAGAGGCTCCTTTCTCCAATTATGAAGACTCAGATGCTGAAGAATCCATTCCAGCTGCTTCCCCACCAGAAGAATTCTCCTTTGGGGAAACCTTGCATGCCATGAGAGCAATTCCAATGGCAGCAGCAGGATTTCTCAGATTCCAGAAAAAGGCTTAGGACTTTTCTGCATCTTCCACAGCACAGGCCCTTGGCTATACCTCCTGTCCTTTCTGTGGTGGACGATGCCTTTAATGATGTCTGCTCTGCACCAGACTCTTTACCTCCATCCTGCCAAACCAGATAGATTCTACAGGGTACCAGACACTCATCATCACCTTTACAAGGCCCCTCTTGCAGACCCAGAAACTATATCCCAGGGTCCTAAGGCAGTAGCCTCGGCCACAGCAAAACCCTATTCCTTCTGAAAGGGAAGCCAGGTCTTTAGACAGATGGGGCAAAAAAGTCTACACCTCAGCTACTCTCTCAGCTAGAGCTTTAAACTGTCAGTTTCACATGATACAATACCAAGAGTTTATGCTTGATCAGTTAACTAAAACGCTATCCTCTGATGACTCTGTCGATAAGAAATATGTATTAGAAATGGTAAATAACATACAACAGGTTAGTAACCATTCCTTAAAATGTGGCTATGATGCACTGGAGGCTTCATTTAGGTCAGCCATGACTGGCACAGTGATAAGAAGACATGCATGGCTAAAAGAACAAGTCTTACAATGTTAAAGCTAAGTTATTAGATGCTCCTATGGATAAGACCAGTTTGTTTGGTACACCTGCCCAGCAGGTAATGAAGAAAATGGAAGAAAAGGCAAAATCTGTTCAAACAGTTAAAGATTTCTTGCAGGTTCAGCCCCAAGGTTTAGCAGGAACTGGCCTGCCAAAATTGGTCCTTTCCTGACTCCACAAGATCCCAAAGGGCAGGAATAGGCGTCCCAGAGGCAGAAACCAATCCAGAGGAGGTGCCTATAGAGGGCGACAGTGGCAAGGTAATAACAGAGGCACAGACACAACCACTGCCACTACAACAACACAATCACAGTGACTTAACTCTAAATCCGCCTACCAGGGAACAAATAGCAGCTCCATTAGGCGGCAAATTAACCTTATTTTCAAAAACTGGCACTACATCACAAAGACAAGTGGATTTTGCAAACCATAGATCAAGGCTACCGGTTCCACTTCCACACTTTACCAGTCAAAAGAGGAATACCAAACCTACCTCCAAATCAAAAAATAGAAGCTCTACAACAGATAATGCAATTAGCAAAGATGAGAGCTGTGGAAAGAGTGCCATTTACAGAACAAGGAAAAGGATTCTACTCCAGACTATTCCTAGTTCCAAGAAAGGAAAAAAGTTGGAGACCTATTCTCGACCTGTCCACCTTAAATACATATGTCATTGTCCCAAAATTCAAAATGCTGACCCTACAGCAACTTCTTCCCATGCTGGGCAAGGAGTGTTGGCTGGTGACTCTAGATCTCAAGGAGGCATACCTGCACGTCCCCATTCGACCAATATGCAGAAGATACCTCAGATTTCTTGCAGGATCAGAGCATTATCAATTCTCAGCATTGCCCTTTGGCTTATCTACTGCGCCCAGAGTATTCACGAAATGCCTGGCATCAGTAATCGCCCACTGCAGACTACAGGGAATCCAAATTTACCCATACCTGGACGACTGCCTGCTACAAGGGGACAACAAGAGCAAGCTGACAACAGATTTACAAAGGGTCATTTACTTGCTACAAGCACTGGGATACACAGTCAATTTACAAAAGTCAAGGCTGATACCATCCCAAACAAGGACATTCTTGAAGCAGAATTGGACACAGTAAGACAAATGGCATTCCTAACTGCAGAAAAAAAAGAACTCCCTCTTTACTTCTTGGCTCTAACAAAACAGAACAAGTTAACAGCAAGAAAAGTACTGCAGGCCTTGGGCTTCATGGCATCATGCATAATCTTGGTCCCACATGCCAGACTACATATGAGAAAACTGCAGTGGTATCTAAAGAATTTATGGTCTCAACACAGTCACAGCCTAGAAGCAGAAATTCCACTAATTCCATGCTTAAAACAGGAGTTCCTATGGTGGGCTCAAGCATGCCAGTCAAACCCGGGACTACCCTTTCGCAGCTGTCAAGCAAATCAGACCATCACAACAGGCGCCTCAGACCTAGGATGGGGGGCTCACATGTTGGACAAATGCGTGCAAGGTTTGTGGACCCAGGATCAACTTCACCTGCACATCAACCTAAAAGAGATGCTGGCAGTAAAACTGGCAATCCAAAACTTCAGACCATTTCTCAAAGAAGGCCATTTGATGATAAGGACAGACAACACCACAGTCATGTGGTACATCAACAAACAGGGAGGCACTCATTCATACCCCCTATGCAGAATGACTTTGGAGCTTTGGAACCTGGCACTCAGCTACAACATCCAGTTACAGGCAATGTTTGTACCGGAAAGGAGAATACTCTAGCAGACATGTTAAGCAGAACCACATCGGATGCCCACGAATGGATGCTACATCCGGACATCTTCAAGACCATCTCAAAGAAATGGGGAATGCCTCAGATAGATCTATTCGCTTCCCCTCTCAATCACCAGCTCAAAAAATTCTGCACAAGGACATTCCACCCACTGGCATGGAAAGTGGATTCTCTCCTTCAGCTGTAAAGGCCTAACAGCATATGCATTCCCTCCTCTTCCCTTGATACACAAGGTATTACTAAAAATCAAGGAGGAACGTCCAAAGATAACCCTGATAGCTCCAAACTGGCCAAGACAACACTGGTACCCATTGCTGAGAAGCATGTCTCGGAACAACTTGTGGTCAATACCCCTGATGCCTTTGATGTTAACTCAGAACAACTACAGCATCATGCATCCGAACCTAAAAACGTTGCAACTGACTGCATGGAACATCACATAGCAGCAACTAATCCAGAACTTTCCCAAAGGGTTAAAGACATTATCCTAGAAGCCGCAGACCTTCAACAAGAAGGAATTATGCAGGAAAATGGAAAAGGTTTGTCATTTGGAGTACTGAAAGAGGAAAAGATGTGTCAAATATAGATATGGCTAACATTCTGGAGTACTTGGCAGAGCTTCTACATACAGGCCTGTCCTATTCCTCCATCAAGATACATGCATCAGCTATATCAGCAGAATACAGTTTTGATCCACCTGTCTTTTCACATCCTTTACTCAGGCAGTTCCTCAGAGGAATCAAGAATGTAAAACCTCCAAGGAAACCACCATTGCCAGCTTGGGATTTGAACTTTGTGCTAGAAAAGTTGACACTCACCTTTTGAACCAGCAGCAACAGCAGACCTACAACATCTATCGTGGAAAACTGCTTTCCTTCTGGCAATAACCTCAGCAAGGAGGGTTTCTGAACTTCAGGCCCTAATGGCAGTATAGCCCTTCCTAATCTTCCACCAAGATAGAGTGTCCATGAGGACTAATCCTACATTTATGCCTAAGGTGGTATCCAGAGTGTCCTTAAACCAGGCAATCCACCTACCTGCCTTCTTTCCCAACCCACAAAACAGAGGGAAAGAATACTACACACCTTGGATGTACATAGACAGCTACGCTACTACCTGGACAGAACAAAAAGCAGAAAAACTGACCAGCTTTTTGTAGCCTATGCAACAGGAAGAGAAGGAAAAGCTATTTCCAAACAGACAATCTCCAAATGGATAGGAAATTGCATACGATTCTGTTACTCCTTCCATGGAAAACCAATTCCACAGAACATAAGGCCTCATTCTACAAGGGCAACAGCCACTACCACAGCCTTCTTACGAGGAGTGGCAACCAAAGACATTATTGAGGCGGCTACTTGGACCTCCGTGCATACATTTGCCAAGCATTATAATTTACCTCTATTCTAGATCCCGAGCAGGGTTTGCCACTGCTGTACTGCAAGGGATCCTAACCACACCATAATCTAGTTTTTCCTCCTCCCTAGTTGGCTATGGTATTCTACCCAGTTGTTATGACTGCAGATGCATCCATGAAGGACATAGTACAGTTTTGTACCTACCATAAATGTAGATGTCGAACTGGATAGCATCTGCAGTCAGGATTACCCTCCTTCCCTCTGTAGTACTCCTAGGGTGTTTACCCTCCTAATAGCTAGCTGGTGGGGTCTCTTATGGTGTATTTGTTTGTATATATGTGCATACATACTTATTTCTTGTGTTTGTCTTCTACCTTTTTGGAAACATTGGCATTCATCCAAATTTTAGCCTTCCAAGAGGGCAATTGGCATCTGGGGCAAGAAACACTGAGGAAAATGGCGTCGGCTGATGCCTTTATACCCGAAGACCAACAGAGATGACGTCGGGTGAAGTGCGACATCAGCCGAAGCCGGACCCGGACTTTGGAATCCGGCCGACTGAAGGGCTGCCTGACGACAGGACAACCCAGTTGTTATGACTGCAGATGCTATCCAGTTCGGACATCTACATTTATGGTAGGTACATAACTGTACTTTCTTCGTGTTTCACTGTTGCAGTCATCAAATTTGGGTGATCCCTACCCGGATAGCCCTTGGCTGGCCAGAATACCAGAGGCTTCATAATCGGGCGTCGGCTGCTGTCACTTGTAGTCCGACGTTTGGTCATCAGAGGTATAAAGAGCGGCAGCCGATGCTATTACACCAGTCTTTCTTGCCACAGAGCCCGAAGCAGAAGCAGTTCACACGAGTGCTGGTCGGCAGTTTACCTGTTCTCGTTTACCTAATTGAAGTGAAGTCTTCGAAAGCTAAGTACCCTGTTGGGGATCCTTTTTTCTTGCTCTAACTGATGTCTGATAAAGTTAATAATTGTCTCCCCTGTGGAAAATGGATACCTCATAGAGATTTACATTCTTACTGTATAACTTGCCTAGGCCTTGAGCACAATGTCCCAAATTGCGGTTTCTGCGCCTTATTCAACCCGTGTACCATTCGTCGTCGGACTAAAATTTTAGCTAGGCATTTTCGTACTTCTCTGAAGTATCCTGGAATGGCGTCCGTCATTCGGCAGCCGGTCTACTGAAAAAGTGAAAAGCAGAGACAGACTGCTTAGGACTAAAACCTCTGTCATTACTGCTAAATTGGTTGTCGGTTCTCTGGGCCTCATTGAGACACTTTTGCAGTCCCCGCTGCCTGATTCTCTTACAGTCCAGGCCTCTGTTGAGACCCTTTCAGAGTCCGCCATGCCGCTCGCCGTGACCTCCATTAACAATCCTGTGGTTGTCTCTACCTTGGATGGGTCCGGAGCCGCTGAGCAGGCACCGGCTTCTGAGGAGCGCCTTTGCATTACCGAATCCAGTTCAAAACCGACCTCAGCTCAGACTACCACTGTTGCAAAACCTCTGGTAACTTTGTGCATTACTATCAAATCTATGCTGCGAAAATCTTCGCAGACAACCGACGTCCTCTGGCCCAGTACCATAAGCCCAAATGCTTAAAATGGCACAGGATATCATTTACCTTATCAGGGGTTCTCGGCCTACTACTGCTAACCGAAAAAGAGACCTGTCCTCCGAGATTTTGCCTGAATCGGACTCTGACCTATCTGTATCTTCTGTGGCGCCAGATGATATGCAGACACTGTCTGCCTATGAGGACTCTGATGATGAAGAATCAATTCCCTCAGCCTCCCCTTCTGAGGATTTCTCTCTTGAGGAAATCTTGCATACTCTCAGGGAGCATTTCACATGGGAAAGTCAGGACTACTGTCATTCTAAGAAGAGGCTTAGAGAATTGTTGGATCTTCCCCAACACAGGCCCTTGGCCATTCCCCCTGTTTTAGAAGTGGTGGATGATGTATACCTTGAAATAAGCTTACGTCCTGATGCCATCCCTCCTGCTCACAGGAAACTAGACAGATATTACAGGGTCCCTATCTTTCGCTCTTTTCTGTTCAGAAACCCTGCTGCAGACCCAGAGGTTATCACCCAAGGCCCCAAAGGGGTTAAAGCTACTTCAGCAAAAAATCCTACCCCATCTGATAGGGAATCCAGGGCTCTTGATCGATGGGGAAGAAGGTATACACCTCAGCTACCCTTGCTATTAGAGCACTTAATTGTCAGTTCCACATGATAAAGTATCAGCAGCATTTTGGAACTACTTACAAAAAAGATTGCTACCTTCCATGCTATGACAGAATCTAAAGATTTACAGGAATTAATGCATTCTGCCTGACAGGTAACCAAACATTCCTTGCATTGTGGGTTTGATGCCTTAGAAGCCTGTTTCAGGGCATCAGCCACAGGATCTGGCATACGTAGACATGCATGGCTTAGGGAACAGCCCCTGCCAGACAATGTGAAATCTAAACTTTTGGATGCACCCTTGCATAAAGACAACCTTTTTTGTAACAAAGTAGAAGAGGTGCTCCAAAATATGGAGGAAAAAGCCAAATCTATGCAGACTGTTAAGGATTTCTTGCAAGTACAGCCACCAACGTTCAGCAGACACTACCCCTCTAAGCATTGGGCATTTCCTGCAACCTCAAAGCAAAGCCAGTTTAGATCTAGAAGTAGCATATCATCCAAATCCTTTCCTCAGGGCTCTCAGAGAGGAAAACAGTGGCCCTCATCCACCCCAAAACCAGGGAGTTCAAAGCAACCTCCCTTTAGCAATAAGAACAATCCGTGACTCCACCTGGACTATACCCTTCAGAGGAAGGCTCTCCAAGTTCTCTCATGTATGGGCAACTATCACTGATGACCAATGAGTCCTCAAAATAATTTCTCAGGGTTACAAATTTTCCTTTCACAGTCCTCCTACTCCCAGAGCGTACCCAGACCTTCCTTCAATCCAGCGGGTGGCGGCTCAAAAACTTTTCCTTGCCTTACTTTCTCTGAGAGCAGTAGAACCTGTCCCGAAAAAACAGGTATGCCTAGGATTTTACTCAAGGCTGTTCCTAGTTCACAGAAAGGAAGGCACTTGGCATCCCATCCTCAATTTATCCACCCTCAACACTTTCCTACACATTCCAAAATTCAAAATGCTCACCCTCCAGCAGCTCCTACCCATGTTAACAAGGGATGCTTGGCTGGTTACTCTGGATCTAAAAGAAGCATACTTTCACGTCCCTATCGGGGACTCTTGCAGAAAATACCTACGTTTCAGAGCAGGTTCCCAGCACTTTCAGTTCTCTGCTCTGCCCTTTGGCTTATCTACTGTGCCCAGAGTGTTCACAAAATGCCTTGCACCAGCTATTGCTTTCTGCAGGCAAAGAAACATACAGATTTACCCATACCTGGATGACTGTCTCATTCTGGCAGATACCCAGGACAACTTGGTGCGAGACCTAGACTTTGCAATAAAACTTTTCACCTCCTTGGGGTACACAGTCAACAAAAAGAAGTCAAAATTAGTACCCACCAAACAGATTTTTCTCCTGGGAGCAAGTTTGGACACAACTTCCCAGATGGCATCTCTCATGCCAGAAAAGCAAAAAATCCTTCCAACCTTCTTCAGGTATCTAGCCAACAGGGCCCAGCTCACTGCAAGGAAAATCCTGCAAGCCCTGGGGTACATGGCATCATGCATTCTTCTCATTCCATATACCAGACTGCATATGAGGAAACTACAGTGGTACCCTAAAGTGCCTTTGTTGTCAACATTCACAGGATCTGGAAACTATAATACCTCTGATCCCTTCCTTAACAGCAGAGTTCCTTTGGTGGTCCAAAGCCTGTGCGCAGAACAAGTGTCTACCCTTCCTGCCACCCCTTGCCATCCAAAGCCTCACCACATACACATCAGAGTACGCCTGAGGGGCCCATCCGGAGGGCAAATGCATTCAGGGGCAATGGAACCAACACCAACTGCCACTGCACATAAATCTAAAAGAAATGCTGGCAGTACAGCAGGCCTTGATGGTTTTCAAACCCCTTCTAACCCAAGGAACTCTCCTCATCAAGACGGGCAACACCACAGTAATGTGGTACATTAACAAGAAGGGGGGAAGTCACTCCTATCCCCTGTGCAGACAGACCATGACCCTATGGGCCACAGCCGCCTCTATGAACTTATATCTTATAGCCCAGTACCTACCAAGCACTCAAAACACCCTGGCAGACCAATTGAGCGGGTAAGTACTGGACCCACACGAGTGGCAACTCAACAGATGGACCTTCTGCAAGATCATCAAAGCCTGGGGGACCCCAGAGGTCGACCTCTTTGCCTCACCCTCCAACCACCTTCTCAGCAGATTCTCCACGAGGGAATATCACAGCAGGGCTTGGAAAGTGGATGCTCTATCCTTCTTGTGGACCCTCCTGTCAGCCTATGCATTCCCCTCCCCTTCCTCTCCTTCCCAGAGTGTTAGTAAAGATAAGGGAATAAAAGCCAAGGATCATTCTAATTGCACCGGACTGGCCCAGCCAGCACTGGTACCCACTCCTACTCAGTGTATCACAGACCACCCCCCCCCCCTTAGTATCTTCAGTAGATCCCCAAACCTTCTCACCCAGGGAAAGGGGTGATGTTTTTCGTGTTTCACTGTTGCAGTCCTAACAAATGGGTTATCCGGTTCCCGGTAGTCCTCAGTCGGCCCGAATACCAGAGTCTTCGGTATATGACATTGGCTGCCGTCGGCTGTAAGCCTGACGTCAAAACGTCAGGTATAAAGGGAGGCAGCATATGCCATTTCCTCAGTCTTTCTTGCCGCGGAGCCCGAAGCAGATGCAATTCGCACTAGAGTCGGTCGGCCGTTTACCTACTTTTTGCATTCCGACTACTAAGTTGAAGACGCCCTCAGGTAATTACCCCTTTGGGGACCCTCTTTTCTTGCTTTAATGAATGTCAGATAAATTTAATAATTGTCTTGCCTGTGGAAAACAGATTCCGCACCGTGATTTTCATTCCTTTTGTATAACTTGTTTGGGCCTTGAGCACGATGTCCCTAATTGTGATCTCTGTGCTTCTTTCAACCCGCGTACCATACGCCGTAGAGCTAAAAATTTTGTATAAGCATTTCGGAGTCTGGCCTAAGTTTGTCAGTATGGTGTCTTCTGGTCTCCTGACTTCAGATGTACCTAGGAAATGCAAGGACAAAGACTGCGACAGGCCTAGGGTTAAATCTGCTGATGACGCACCAGTGAAATTGGTCCTCAGCCCAGCGGTAGTCAGTGAGGCGCTTTCACAGCCCCTGCAGTCCGCAGATTTTCAGCTGCAGACCTCTGCCGAGACCTTTAGTGAGTCCTGCATGCCGCAGACTTCTACTTTGTCTTCGGACCCTCTGCCTGTCGCCGCCTCAGATGGGTCTGGAGCCGCTATTCAGGCACCGGCTTCTGACGCTTCTTCTCTTCCACATAAGACCAGAGCCAGACCGACTACCTTAATTCAGACTTCTGCAGTTGCTAGGCCTCCCGAGTCCCTCCAGTTTACTAGCAAACCTTCCAGCCGCAAATTTGTTCACAAGCAGGAATCGGCCTCCCCTCTTTTGCCTCAGTCCTAGTTGGTAAAGATGGCTATTGATCTTCTTTCCCTTAGTAGGGGCTCTCAACCTTCCCCTTTCAAGGGGGCTAGGGAATTGTCTCCTGATGTTTTGTCTGTCTCAGACTCTGAGGTTTCTAGTATCTCTGCTGATGAAGAAGGAAACTCTCAACTTTTTTCTGGCTTTGAGGATTCTGATGCTGAAGACTCTATCCCTTCTGCCTCCCCTCCAGAAGATTTTTCCTTTGGGGATACTTTACTTTAAATGGGAAAGTCAGGATTTTTCTCAGTCTAAGAAAAGAATCTGGGAATTTTTGGATTTTCCACAACATAAGCCTCTGGCTATATCTCCAGTTTTGAAAGTTGTGGATGATGTTTTCATGGAAAATTCTTTAACTCCTAATTCTGTTCCTCCTGCCCCCAGAAAGCCTGATAGGTATTATGGGGTTCCTGATTCTCATCAATTTCTTTTCAGAAATCCTACTGCTGATCCAGAGATTATTTCTCAAGGCCCCAAGGCTGTCAAGGTTACTATTGCTAAAAACCCTGTACCTTCTGATAAGGAATCTAGGGTCTACTGTAATTAAATGAAAGCAGAATCCATTGAATATGAATCAGTCGACACACGCAAACAGCGAAAAGTGGAAACAGTGAACGCACTAAATAGCGAAATCGGAAATGTCGAATTGTCATAGTTCGCTCATCTGCGGTATAGCTCCATAAGGTAAGTGCGCGATAGTTATGGACCTTAGGGTTATGGTGCGGGTTAAGGTAAGTTCATAGATAGGTAATGTATGTAAGGTTTAGTGTAGGGTTTTGTTAAGTGTATGTGTGTGGAATATTTACTTTGTGTGGGTATAGTTCTATAGGGTAAGTGTGCAGTAGTTACGGACCTTAGGGTTAGGGAGGGGTTAAGGGTAGTGCATAGATAGTTGTGTTCGCTCATCTGCGGTATAGCTCCATAAGGTAAGTGCGCGATAGTTATGGACCTTAGGGTTATGGTGCGGGTTAAGGTAAGTTCATAGATAGGTAATGTATGTAAGGTTTAGTGTAGGGTTTTGTTAAGTGTATGTGTGTGGAATATTTACTTTGTGTGGGTATAGTTTTGTAGGGTAAGTGTGCAGTAGTTACGGACCTTAGGGTTAGGGAGGGGTTAAGGGTAGTGCATAGATAGTTGTGTATGTGGGGTTTAGTGTAGGGTTACAAGTGGGGTTTTGGTGCTTTAATTTCGGGTTAGTAGTAGGGTTTTGGTTAGTGTAAGTATGTGTTTTTTGTTGTTGTGTTTGCATAGGTAGTATGTTACGGATGGTGGGGTTGGCCGACTATTGCGGTTTCGATGTTTAAATTTCGTGGCTTTGCATTTTCGATGTTATCGCGGTTCGCTGTTTGTGTCGGATTCCGCTTTTGTTTAATTAAAGTAAACCCTGAATCTAGGACCTTGGGCAGGTGGGGTAAAAAAAAAAGTCTATACCTCTGCAACTCTTGCCATTAGATCTGTGAATTGTCTTTTTCAAATGCTTAAGTATCAGCAGCATACTTTGGAGACTATTAAGACTAAATTTGGTGATGTCCCTTCCCTGATGGAGAACAAAGACTTACAAGATTTACTAAATTCTGCCACTCTAGTTACTAAGCATTCATTACATTGTGGTTTTGACACTTTGGAGGCTTCCTGCAGAGCAGCAGCCACTGGTTCTGTTATTAGAAGGCATGCTTGGCTTAGGGAGCAGTCTCTTTCTGAACCTGTCAAATCTAAATTGCTGGATGTGCCTTTGCACAAAGACAGCCTTTTTGTTAACAAGGCTGAAGAGGTACTGAAGAAGTTGGAGGATAAGGCGAACTCTATGCAAGCTGTTAAGGATTTTCTTCAGGTTCAGCCCCCTCGGTTTAGTAGGCATTATCCTTCAAAGAATTGGTCTTTCCCTGATCCTGACAAGCAGGGTCGCACTGGGCCTAGGGGTTTCAGATCTTCCAGAGGGCAGGCTACTGCCCCTCATAAGGCTAAACAATGGCATTCTTCTTCTTCTAAATCAGGGAGCTCTAAGCCAGCTTCCCAAAGCAAGCATTCTCAATACTCCGGCCTTCTTGTGGCTACCTCTGCAGGCCCAAGGTTTCCTTTAGGGAGGAAGGTTAGCCAGGTTCACAGAGGTATGGTCTACCATCACAGACGACAAATGGGTGCTCAGCATAGTAAACCAAGGTTACAAGTTTTATTTTCACACCTTATCTGTTCTATAGGGGTACCCAGACATACCCAAAACTCACAGGGCAGAGGTAGAAAACCATATGTCTTCTCTACTGACTCTGGATGCTATAGAGCCAGTTCCTTCAATTCAGGCGGGCCTAGGTTTTTATTCAAGGGTTTTTCTGGTGCCCAATAAAGGGGGCACCTGGCGCCCTATTCTGGATTTGTCTATTCTAAACAATTTTCTGGTGATTCCCAAATTCAAGGTGCTCACTCTTCAACAGTTACTGCCAACGCTGGACAAGGATTCATGGCTGGTAACTTTGGATCTCAAAGAGGCTTATCTGCACATCCCAATAAGGGAAAGTTGCAGGCAGTTACTTCATTTCAGAGCTGGAGAGCAACACTTCCAATTCTCTGCACTGCCCTTTGGCTTATCTACTGCTTCCAGAGTTTTCACAAAGTGCCTGGCTCCAGTCATTGCTTTTTGCATGCAGAGGAACATTCACATTTATCCTTACCTGCACGACTGTCTCATTCAAGCAAACTCCCCAAAACTGCTAAAAAAGGATTTGGACTTTGTGAAGAACATTCTCACCTCTTTGGGTTACACTGTCAACGAAAAGAAGTCAAAAATGGTTCCTACAAGGGAGATTGTTTTCCTTGGAGCGAGTCTGAATACAGCCTCCCAGATGGTATTCCTCCCTCAAGAGAAACAAGATCTTTCGACTTACTTCAAGAACTTGGCAAGCATGACCCAGCTCTCTGCAAGACAATTCCTGCAAGCTCTGGGGTTCATGGCTTCATGTATTCTGATGATCCCATATGCAAGGCTGCATATGAGAAAACATCAATGGTACCTCAAGAACCTTTGGTGTCAATACACACAGGGCTTAGACTTGATTCTTCCTCTGATTCCCCGTGTACAAATGGAATTTCTCTGGTGGGCGACAGCCTGATTTCAGAACAAGGGTCTGCCGGTCTGCCTTTCTGCCCACCACCTGCCAGCCAGACTCTCACCACAGACGCCTCAGATTATGCATGTAGAGCACATCTGGAAGGCAGGTACATACAGGGGACTGGAACACTCAACAGATTCATCTGCACATAAACTTAAAAGAATTGATGGCAGTGCAGCAGACCTTGCTGGCTTTCAAGGACCTACTCTACCTTGATACTCTTTTGATCAGGACAGAGAATACCACAGTCATGTGGTACATCAACAAGCAGGAGGGGATCACTCTTGCCCCCTGTGCAGACACAGCGTGAGACTATGGTCCTTAGCAGCTTCCATGGGCATACATCTAATAGTCCAGTATCTTCCAGGGAGGCTAAACTCCTTGGCAGATCAATTGAGCAGACATGTTCTGGATCCTCATGAGTGGCAACTGAACAAGATAATCTTCCATTGCATCATTCAGCATTGGGGCACTCCACAAATGGATCTTTTCTCTTCTCCAACCAGTCATCTGCTTCCAACCTTCTGCACCAGGGAGTATCGCAACAAACCATGGAGAGTGGAAGCTTTGTCCTTCCCATGGACACAACTGTCAATTTATGCCTTCCTTCCTCTGCCTCTTCTTCCCGGAGTGCTGCTAAAGATAAGGGACGAAAAACCAAAGGCTGTTCTCATAGCACCAGACTGGCCCGGGCAGCATTGGTATCCCCTTCTTCGCAGCCTTTCCCAGTCTCAGCCTTGGCATCTTCCCCTGATACCAAATATTTTGGTTCAGGAAGGGGAAAAGTTTCTTCATCCTCATCTACAAACTGTGCATTTAACTGCCTGGGTAATAATTTAAACCTTTCTCAGCAGGTGGTTGAGGTTCTTCATGAGGCCAGGAGGCCTAGCACCAGGAAATCTTATGCAGATAAATGGAAGAGATTTTGCTCTTGGATGCAGGCTAAAGGGGTAGACTCTTCTCATCCTTCTCTTTCCCTCATTCTTGATTATCTAGCAGGCTTGCTTAATGGTGGACTTTCCTTTTCTTCAATCAAGATTCATGCTTCAGCAATTTCTGCTCATTGTTCTTTTGAACAACCCATTTTTTCTCACCCCTTGATGAAGTAGATGTTCGTGTTACACTGCTGCAGTCATCACACTTGGGTTATCCTGCCGTCAGGCGGTCCAGCAGTCGGCCAGAGTTCCAAAGTCTTGGTCCGGCGTCGGTTGCTGTCGCTTCTTCCCTGACGTCAGTGCGCCAGGGGTATATAAGAGGCATCCGACGCCATTTTCTTCTGTCTTTCTTGCCGCGCGGTGCCCGAAGCAGAAGCAGTTCGCAAATGCCGGTCAGCCGACTCCTGAGATTTTCAAATCGAATTTCAGACCGAAGTCTTCAGTAAAGCTGAGTACCCCGTTGGGGAACCTTTTCTTGCCTCAGTCCGATGTCAGAAAAAGTTAACAATTGCATTTCTTGTGGGAAGCAAATACCTCATAAGGACTTTCATTCCTATTGTATTCCTTGCCTAGGCCCAGACCACGATGTCACAGGTTGTCGGTTTTGTGCTAGGTTTAACAAACAAACTATTAAATGTTGGTTTGATTTCACCCGACATTATTTTGGTAGGAAATTTAATTATACCATGCCGTCGGAGCAACCAACGACCGGAATGCATAAAAAACGCAAAGATAAGGACAGGCAGCCAAGACCCAAACCAGACTCCAAGGCCTCTGCTAGGCCAGTTGTCGGTTCTCCAGTTTTCAGTGAGGCGCCTTCGCAGCCCCTGACTACCGCTGATTTAGAACCCCAGGCGGCATCCGATTCCCAAGCTGAGATTGCTAGGCCTCCACAACCTTTACCTTTAGGCCCTTCCGATTCCATGGCTGAAGGAGATTCTGGTGCAGTTGAAACGCCTTCAGTTGCAGAAGGTGTCTTCAGACCGACTACGCTCACTATTAAATCCTATGCAAAGCTGAAAACCCCTTTAAAAACAAAGAAGACTGTACAGCAGTCTCCAGTACACTGTACAGCAGTCTCCAGTACAAGGCCCCATGCCTAAGAAACAGATGCTTAAGATGGCTGAAGATTTAATTACTCTAATCAGGGGTTCCCATCCCCCTCCTGATAAAAGGCGTAGACAGGAGGAGGACTACCCTTCCCCTGACTAGGTTTCAATTTCCTCAGATTCTTCTGAGGAACAGGAATATTATTTTCCCCCTTATGAAGACTCTGATGCTGAAGAGTCTATCCCTTCAGCATCTCCCCCAGAAGACTACTCTTTTGGGGAAACTTTACATACCATGAGGGAACATTTCCACTGTGAAGGCCAGGATTACTCTTATTCTAAGAAAAGGCTCCGAGAGTTCCTTTTACTACCCCAGCACAGACCACTTGCTATTCCACCCGTGTTAGACATTGTGGATGATGTTTATTCAGAATTTCGCCTTAACCCAGATTCACTACCTCCTGCACCAGCCAAACCAGACAGATACTACAGAGTCCCTGACTCACACAAATTCCTATATAAAAGCCCTGTTGCTGACCCAGAAACCATTTCCCAGGGTCCCAAAGGGGTTAAGGCCTCTATTGCTAAAAATCCTGTACCCTCTGAAAGGGATTCTAGAGCACTAGACAGATGGGGAAAGAAAGTATATACCTCAGCTACTCTAGCTATGAAGGCCTTAAATTGCCAGTTTCACATGCTGAAATATCAACAATATTTGATGTCTCAATTAAAACAAAAAATGATCACACATACAGAACAGCCTGATTACAAGGAAATGCAAGATTTGTTGCATGCAGCTGAACAAGTGGGAAAACATACTTTGCAATGTGGATTTGATTCATTGGAAGCTTCTTGTAGAGCAGCAGTGACAGGGTCCGTCATACATAGGCATGCTTGGTTAAAAGAACAAACTTTACCTGTTCATGTTAAAGCAAAGTTATTGGATGCACTTTTACATCAGGATGTTTTATTTGGTGTAAAAGCAGAAGAGGTTTTAAAGAAAATGGAGGATAAGGCAAAATCTATGCAGACGGTTGAGGATTTTTTACAGGTTCAACCCCCTCGTTTCAGCAGAAATTGGCCAACCAAAAACTGGTCCTTTCCAGCTTTGCCAGACCACAGAGGGGCAAATACAGACACCCCAGACCACAGAGGGGCAAATACAGACACTCAAGGGGCAGAGGTCAGTCACAAGGCTCTTACCAGCCTCGACAATGGGGTGCCACAACCCAAAAAGGAGGAGAAGACAGGTCTCAAACTATCAGAAGACAAACACAATGACTTACCCCTCAGACTGCCAAGCAAATCCCTCTTGGCAGCTCCCTTGGGAGGAAAACTAGCACTTTTTGCAGACAACTGGCACATCATCACAAAAGACAAATGGGTCCTAAATGTTGTATTTCAAGGATACAGATTCCACTTTCACACTTTACCAAGGATAACAGGAATGCCAAACCTGCCACCAAATCAGTGGGCAGAGGCTCAAAAGCAAATCTCAGCTCTCATGGACATGAGAGCCATTCAACATGTTCCTACACAGGAGCAAGAACAAGGATTTTACTCAAGACTCTTTCTAGTTCCCCGAAAGGACAAAGCCTGGAGACCCATTCTGGACCTCTCATTTCTAAACACATATCTGGAAGTACCCAAATTCAAGATGCTAACACTACAGCAGCTTCTTCCATGCTGGGCAAGAAGGCTTGGCTAGTAAAGTTGGACCCCAAGGAGGCATACCTGCATGTCCCTATCAGACAAAATTGCAGAAGATACTTCCGATTTATAGCAGGTTCAACCCATTACCAATTCTCTGCACTGCCTTTGGCTTATCTACTGCACCTAGGGTCTTCACAAAATGCCTGGCACCAGTAATTGCATACTGCAGACAAAGAGGAATTCAAATATATCCATACCTGGACGACTGCCTTATTCAAGCAGAAAGCAAAGACATTCTTTTAAAGCATCTGGCGTTTGTCAAAAACCTATTACGTTGCCTAGGGTACACAGTAAACGAAAATAAGTCAAAACTAGTGCCCTCGCAAGACATAATATTCCTGGGTGCCAGCTTAAATACAACGGCCCAGATGGCTTATCTCACGCCAGACAAGCAAGGACAACTGACTCAATACTTCAAAATGATGGCAACAAAGACCCAACTCCCTGCAAGCAAAATTCTGCAGGCCTTGGGATTCATGGCATCTTGCATACTACTAATACCATTTGCAAAACTGCATATGAGGAAATTACAATGTTACCTGAAAAGCGTATGGACTCAACACAGCCACAGCTTGGAAACAGTAATTCCACTCATTCCCTGCCTTCAACAGGAGTTTCTATGGTGGGCGCAGGCATGTCACCTCAGCAAGGGTCAGCCTTTTACCTTACCCACAGCCAGGCAAACTATAATAACAGATGCATCGGATTATGCCTGGGGAGCACACATGGCAGGACAGTGTATTCAGGGCAAATGGTCTGCAGATCAAAGGCATCTACATATCAATCAAAAAGAGATGCTAGCTGTACAAAATGCCCTAACAGCTTTCAAGGACCTCCTACATCCAGGACAACTCCTGATAAAGACGGACAACACCACAGTTGTGTCCTACATAAACAACCAAGGGGGCACCCATTCCTACCCCCTATGCAGGCAAGCAATGACCTTGTGGAACACAGCACTGACCTACCAAGTTCAACTACAAGCACAATTCCTGCCAGGAAAGAAGAACACTTTGGCAGACGATCTAAGCAGAAACATCATAGATCCTCACAAGTGGAAACTAGATCCACAAGTATTCGCAATGATAACTTAAAAATGGGGGAACCCAGACATAGATCTGTTTGCTTCCCCCCAAAACTACCAACTATGGAAATTCTGCACAAGGACATACCACACACTAGCTTGGAAAGTGGACGCCCTCTCATTCAGTTGGAAAACATTGACAGTGTATGCCTTTCCTCCACTGCCTCTTCTGGCAAAGGTGCTGCTGAAAACCAGATTAGAGAGGCCACAAATGATACTCATTGCTCCAGACTGGCCACGCCAACACTGGTATCCAATACTAAGGAACATGGCTGAAGGCCCACCATGGATTTTACCTCCAATTCCTCACCTGCTCACTCAGCAAAACAGTCAGATTCTACACAGCCAGCTCAAGACTTTAATTCTGGCTGCATGGCAAATTACCTAAACAACCAGTCAACACTTCTGTCTAAAGCTGTGATGGATGTCATTCTGGAGGCCAGGAGGCCCAGCACCAGGAAAGCCTATTCAGACAAATGGAAAAAATTCTGCACCTGGAACCAGGCTAAAGGCCAAAATCCCCTTGTCCCAAAAATTCCTCAGATTCTTCAATATTTAACTGAGATGTTGCACAAAGGACTTTCCTTTTCATCTATTAAGATCCACGCCTCAGCTGTTTCAGCTCAGTACAACACGGATCCTCCTATATTTTCACAGTCATTACTAAAAACAGTTCCTCAGAGGGGCTAAGAACATAAGACCGCCCCGGAGAGCTCCAACACCAACTTGGGATCTCAATTTTGTTTTGGAAAAACTTAACTACCGCCCTTTGAACCAGCTTTTACAGCTGATCTACAGTTTATATCATGGAAAACTGCCCTGCTGTTAGCTATAACTTCAGCACGAAGAGTCTCAGAGCTACAGGCCCTAATGGCAGTGGAGCCTTTCATCATTTTTCATCGACAGAGTCGCTTTACGAACTAACTCTTCCTTTATGCCAAAGTTGGTATCCAGTGTGGTCCTTAACCAAACCATACATTTACCCACCTTTTATCCAAACCCCCAGAACAAAGGGGAAAGGCTCCTACACTCTTTGGACATTCACAGGCAATTACGTTACTACTTGGATAAAACTAAGGCTTTCAGAAAATCTGACCAGCTCTTTGTATCTTATGCTGCAGGATCACAAAGAAAGGCTATCTCAAAACAGACCATTTCAAAATGGATAGGACATTGTATCCGTTTCTGCTACACACACCATGGTAAACCTGTACCTGGTAACAATAGGCCCCATTCCACCAGGGCTACAGCAACATCAACAGCCTTCCTTAGAGGGGTACCAACCAAGGATATTTTGGAGGCTGAAACTTGAGTTCAGTGCACAAGCACTATCACTTACCTCTATACTCTAAAACCAGAGCTGGCTTTGCCACTGCAGTTCTGCAGGACCTACTAGCCTCTCCAAACCCTGTTTAGTTCCACCACCCATCCTTAGCTTTGGGATTCAACCTAAGTGTGATGACTGCAGCAGTGTAACATGATGAACATAGTACAGTTTTGTACCTACCATAAATTGTAGATGTTCGAGTGTTCACACTGCTGCAGTCCAGGTTTCCCTCCCTCCTTCCCCCCTGACCTAGCTGAACTTTTCTATACCTTTTCTATCCTGTACAACCTTTGTGGTGTATTTGCTTGTAACTAAAGGTATTCCTTTTATTCCTTTTACATGTTTTATTAGCAATATGTATTGCCTACCTACTTGGGGCCACCTGACATCTGGGGCAAGAAAAACTGAAGAAAATGGCGTTGGATGCTTCTTATATACCCCTGGTGCACTGACGTCAGGGAAGAAGCGACAGCAACCGACGCCGGACCAAGACTTTGGAACTCTGGCCGACTGCAGGACCACCTGACGGCAGGATAACCCACGTGTGATGACTGCAGCAGTGTGAACACTCGAATATCTACATTTATGGTAGGTACAAAACTGTACTTTCTTGAGGGGAGCTAGCAATCTTAGACCTCCCGGAAGAGCTCCTACTCCTGCTTGGGATCTTAATTTTGTCCTGGAGAAACTTACCTCCCTTTGAACCAGCTACCTCTGCAGATTTAAAGTTTCTCTCCTGGAAGACTGCTTTTCTCTTGGCTATTACTTCAGCCAGAAGGGTTTCTGAGCTGCAAGCCTTAATGGCAGTGGAACCTTTCATTATTTTTCATACAGATTGTGTTTCCCTGAGAACTAATCCCTCCTTTATGCCTAAGGTGGTTTCTAGTTTGACTCTTAACCAGTCTATTCACCTGCCTACCTTCTTCAATGATCCCCATAATAAAGGGGAAAGGATTCTGCACTCTCTTGATGTTCATAGACAGCTGAGATTTTACTTAGACAGGACTAAACCCTTTTGGAAGCCTGATCAATTGTTGATTAGTTTTGCTCCTGGGGCTCAGGGTAAAGCTATTTCTAAACAAACCATTTCCAAATGGATTGCTCATTGTATTCACTTTTGTTACCTGCAGCATGGAAAGGTTCCCCCTCAGGGTATTAGGATCCATTCTACTAGAGCAGCCTCTACCTCTACAGCTTTTTTGAGAGTTATGCCTACTAAGGACATTCTAGAAGCAACTACTTGGTCTTCTGTCCATACTTTCACAAAGCATTACAATCTACCTTTGTTTTTTAAATCCAGGGCTGGTTTTGCCTCTGCAGTTTTGCAAGGCCTCCTTACCAACCCTTAATCTGTGAATGTTCTTCGTGTTTCACTGTTGCAGTCATCACATTTTGGTTATCTGCTTGCAGTAGCTCTCAGTCGGCCTGATTAACAAAGTCTTGGGTCCTGCATCAGTTACTGTCTCCTCTTCTGTGACGTCAGGTCATCAGGGGTATAAAACATGCAGCTGACGCCATTACATCAGTCTTTCTTGCCATGCCCGAAGCAGAAGCAGTTAGCAAGTGCTGGTCGACCGACTCCTGAAATTTTCGTTTTTCAGAACCGAAGTCTTCAACTAAAAGCTAAGTACCCCGTTGGGGAAACTTTTTCTTGCTCTTAACCGCTGTCAGTAAAAGTAAATAATTGCATTACTTGTGGAAAGCAAATACCTCATAAAGATTTTAATTCGTGTATTTCTTGCCTAGGCCCTGACCACAATGTACCTCGCTGTCAGTTTTGTACCTTATTTAAACCACGAACGATCCATAGTCTGTATATTTACGCTTCTAAAGACTTTGGTACTCGGTTCAATTATCCTGATATGTCTTTGGTCAGCCATCCGATTACCGACATTCCAAAAAAACGCAAAGATAAAGACAGAGACAGGCCACCTAGCTCCAAAGCTGTCGACGACACTTCTTCTAAGCCAGTCGCCAGTTCGTCGGTACTCAGTGAGGCACTTTCGCAGCCCCTGATACCCGCTTCTTCTGATTTGCAGGTCTCTACTGAGACCCATTCGGAGTCCAGTATGCCGCAAGATGCTTTAGCTGTGGAACCTGCGGATATCTCTACCTTGAATGGGTCCGGAGCCGCTGTGCAGGCACCGGCTTCTGAGGGTGTAGTCAGGCCTACTGACTTGCGTATTAAACCAACGCCATCTTCTTCCTCAGGGCCTAAATCTAAAACCATGCCTAGAAAACTGATGCCCAGACCGCATGGTCAAGCCTCTATGCCTAAAAAACAAATGATAAGAATGGCTGAAGACCTTATTACTTTAATCAGGGGAAGCCAGCCTTCCCCCTCTAAGAGACCTAGGACTGAGTTCGTTTATGATACTTCTGACCAGGATTCTGAATTTTCTGTTTCCTCTGATGACCAGGATTTACCCTTATCTACCTGTGAGGATTCTGATGCTGAGGACTCTATTCCCTCTGCTTCCCCCCAAAGGATTTCTATTTTTGCGAAATCTTGCATACTACTCTCAGGGAGCATTTTTGTTGGGAAGGTCAGGATTTCTCTGATTCTAAAAAGAGGCTTAGGGATTTCTTACTCCTCCCACAGCACAGGCCTTTAGCCATACCTCCTGTACTAGACATTGTTGATGATGCATTTGCGGAATCTAGCTTGGCCCTTGACTCTTCATCTCCTGCTCCCAGAAAACCTGGTAGATATTAGATATTACAGGGTCCCTGACTCTCACAAGTTCCTTTTTAAAAATCCTACTGCGGCTCCTGAGACCATTTCACAGGGACCTAAGGGCATTAAAGCTACTACTGCCAAAAATCCTGCCCCCCTCTGATAGAGACTCCAGGGTGCTGGATAGATGGGGTAAGAAGGTATACACTTCTGCAACTTTGGCCATTAGGGCCTTAAACTGCCAGTTTCATATGTTGAAGTATCAGCAGCATATTATTGGATTGTTTAGACAGAAAATGATGTTGATTCCTGATTGTACTGAAAATAAAAATTTACAGGATTTACTGCATTCAGCTGAACAAGTTGAAAAACATACTTTGCAATGTGTTTTTTATTCTCTAGAGGGATCTTGCAGGGCTGCTGTGACTGGGTCTGTACTTAGAAGGCATGCATGGCTGAAGGAGCAATCCTTGCCAGATCATGTTAAAGCAAAACTACTCGATGCTCTCTTAAACCAGGACCGCCTGTTTGACAACAAGGCAGAAGAAGTTCTTAAAAAGATTTAGGAAAAAGCTAAATCTATGCAAACTGTTAAATATTTTTTTTACAAGTACAATCTCCAAGATTTAGTCATCTGGCCTTTGTACAAAGAGTGCTAGCTTGTCTGGGGTACACCTTAAACGAAAAGAAATCACACCTCATATCCTGTCAAAATTATATTCCTGGGAGCAAGCTTGAATACAACTTCCCAGATGGTTTTCCAAATGCCAGAGAAACAAATTCATTTGACAATCTACTTCAAACAGGTGGCCACAAAAACCCTGCTATCTGCAAGGCAAATACTACAAGCCTTGGGGTTCATGGCCTCCTGCATTCTTCTAATTCCATATGCAAGACTGCATATGAAGAAACTACAATGGTACCTAAAAAGCCTATGGTGTCAACATTCTCAGGATCTCGAAGCAGTTATTCCTATCATACTTTGCCTATGCCTAGAGTTCCATTGGTGGGCGAAGGCCTGCCACCAAAATAAGGGGAGACCATTCACACTCCCCCCTGCCACCCAAACCCTAACAGATGCATCAGACTATGCATGAGAGGCTCACCTGGCAGGAAAGTGCATTCAGGGCAAATGGAACCCAAGTCAAATGCACCTGCATATCAATCAAAAAGAAATGTTAGCTGTACAGAATGCTCTGACAGCCTTCAAGGACCACATTCTTTCAGGACAATTAATGGTAAAGACGGAAAACACCACTGATGTTCATCGTGCATACAGCTGCAGTCATAACAGATGGGTTCTCCTGCCGTCAGGCGGGTCCTCGGTCGGCCGAATTCCAAAGTCTAGGTCCAGCGTCGGTTGTCGTCGCTTCTTCCCTGACGTCAGTGCGACAGGGGTATAAAGGAACCAGCCAACGCCATTTTCTTCAGTCTTTCTTGCCGCGCAGTGCCCGAAGCAGAAGCAGTTCGCAAGTGCCGGTCGGCCAGCTCCTGAGATTATGAAAAATTTGGAACCGAAGTCTTCTTAAAAGCTAAGTACCCCGTTGGGGAAACTTTTTCTTGCCTCAGACCGATGTCAGACAAAGTTAATAATTGTATTTCTTGTGGGAAGCAAATACCGCATAAGGATTTCCATTCCCTCTGTATACCTTGTTTAGGCCCAGACCACGACGTCTCGGTCTGTCGCTTTTGTGCTACATTCAACAAACGCACTATTAAGCGTCGGGCGGAGTTCGCCCAGCATTATTTTGGGAAAGCATTTAACTATACTATGTCGTCGGATACTCCGACTCCGGTTTTGTCTAAAAAACGCAAAGACAAGGACCGACACTCGAGGTCCATGGCCTCTACCGACACCACGCCAAAGCCGACTACACGTGCTCTGGTTCTCAGCAAGGCGCCTACGCAGCCCCTGATTACCGACGACACATCTTTGGCAGTGTCTCCTGTACCCGAGGTCGCAGGCTCCTCTGCCCACACCCTAACTACAGATACCGAAGCCACTCTTGGCGTTGAAACACAGAATGTGGACAGGTCCACCTCCACTCAAGGTGTCTTCAGACCTTCCTCTTCTTTCTCCATCAAGGCTTTCACCAAGTCTAAAGCTACCATGCACCCTAAGAGACCAGCTACACAGGGCCCATCTCCAGGCTCCATGCCTAAGAAGCAGATGCTTAAAATGGCTGAGGATTTAATTACTGTAATCAGAGGTTCTCAGCCACCTCCGGACAAAAGACCCAGAGTGGAGGAAGATTCCCCCTCCTCTGATCAGGGCTCCATTATTTCAGAGCACTCTGATTATCAGGAACAGTCTTACTCCCCTTTTGAAGACTCTGATGCAGAGGAATCTATTCCTTCTGTATCCCCCCCTGAGGATTACTCATTTGGTGAAACTCTGCATACCTTAAGGGAACACTTCCACTGGGAAGGCCAGGATTATTCAGATTCCAAGAAAAGGCTCAGGGAATTTCTTTTGGTACCCCAGCACAGGCCTCTGGCTATTCCTCCTGTCCTGGACATCCTAGATGATGTTTACTCGGAGGCCTGCCTTAACCCGGACTCTATTCCTCCAGCTCCAGTTAAGCCTGACAGGTATTACAGGGTTCCTGACTCACACCAATTTCTATACAAAAGCCATGCTGCTGACCTAGAAACCATCTCACAGGGGCCCAAGGGAGTTAAGGCCTCCATTGCCAAAAACCCATTGCCTTCCGAGAGGGATTCCAGATCCTTAGAAAGGTGGGGAAAAAAGGTATATACCTCGGCTAGCTTATCCATGAGGGCCTTAAACTGTCAGTTTTATATGCTAAAGTACCAACAGTTTCTGTTATCTCAATTGAAAAGTAAAATGTCACAACTTGAACAACCAGACATGAAGGAGTTGCAGGATTTGATGCATAGTGCAGAACAAGTGGGTAAACATACCTTACAATGTGGTTTTGATGCTCTAGAGGCCTCATGTAGAGCTGCTGTTACAGGCTCAGTCATACGTAGGCATGCCTGGCTCAAGGAACAAGCCTTGCCTGATCATGTCAAAGCTAAATTACTAGACTCCCCTCTTCAAAAGGATGTACTATTTGGGGCAAATGCTGAGGAAGTATTACGGAAAATGGAGGAAAAGGCTAAATCAATGCAAACTGTGAAAGAATTTCTGCAGGTTCAACCCCACGCTTTAGTAGAAATTGGCCTTCCAAAAACTGGTCCTTTCCTGCCACAGACAGACCCCAAAGAGGCAGATACAGGCGCCCGAGGGGCAGAGGGCAAACGCAAGGCTCGTACAGAGGCAGACAATGGCAAGCTCCTACACAAAGAGGTGGTGAGGACAACTCGCAATCTTTCAGAAAGCAAAACCAATGACTTTCCCCTTTGCATGCCGACCAGGTCTCAAATGGCAGCCCCGTTAGGAGGAAAGCTGGCACTATTCTCAAAAAATTGGCATATTGTCACAAAGGACAAATGGATCCTGAACATTATAAACAGAGGCTACAAATTCCATTTTCATACCCTTCCAAAAATGAAAGGCATGCCAAACCTGCCACACAATCAAAGGGCAGAGGCACAAAAGCAAATTTCAGATCTTATAAACATGAAAGCTATTCAAGAGGTACCTATGCACGAACAGGGTCAAGGTTTTTATTCCAGGCTATTTTTGGTACCAAGGAAGGGAAAAGATTGGAGACCTATTTTGGACCTATCCATCCTAAACACATTTCTACTCGTACCAAAATTCAAGATGCTCACTCTACAGCAACTTCTTCCCATGCTGGGCAAGGAGTCTTGGCTGGTAACACTGGACCTCAAGGAGGCATACCTGCATGTCCCAATCAGACAAAATTGCAGAAGATACCTCAGATTTCTTGCAGGTTCATCCCATTATCAATTCTCTGCATTGCCCTTTGGTTTATCTACTGCGCCCAGAGTATTCACGAAATGCCTGGCATCAGTAATTCCCTACTGCAGACTTCAAGGGATACAAATTTACCCTTATTTGGACGACTGCCTGATCCAAGCGGACAGCAAGCACATTCTTCTGAAACATCTGGCTTATGTAATAATGTTATTAAACTCCCTAGGATACACAGTCAACAAAGAGAAATCAAGACTAATACCCTCTCGGAAGATAATTTTCCTGGGTGCCAATTTGGACACAAACATCCAGATGGCCTACCTCACGCCAGAGAAGCAGGGGCAACTAATTCAATATTTCAGAACACTGGCAAATTGCACCAGGCTGACTGCAAGGAAAATCCTGCAGGCTCTGGGATTCATGGCATCTTGCATCTTACTAATCCCATGTGCAAAGCTGCATATGAGAAAACTACAATGGTACCTAAAAACATATGGTCTCAACACAGCCACAGTTTGGAAACAATAATACCACTAATTCCATGTCTGCAAAAGGAATTTCTGTGGTGGGCTCAAGCATGCCAAACAAACACAGGTCTTCCATTCAGCAAGCCTCAAGCAAATCAAGTCATCACAACAGACGCCTCGGACTACGCCTGGGGGGCGCACATGACAGACCGGTACATTCAGGGCAAATGGACCCAAAAAGAAAAGCACCTTCACATCAATCAAAAAGAAATGCTAGCAGTGATAAATGCTATTACAGCTTTCAAGGACCTTCTACAACCAGGTCAGCTATTGATAAGAACAGACAACGTAAACAAGCAGGGAGGGACACATTCTTATCCCTTATGCAGACTGGCCATGTCACTTTGGAACATGGCCATGGACTTACAAATGGAACTACAAGCACAGTACTTGCCAGGCAAGGAAAACACGCTGGCAAACAACCTAAGCAGGAATATGGCAGATCCACACGAATGGAAGTTGCATCCAAAAGTTTTTATAGAAATAATCCAAGAATGGGGAAGGCCAGACATAGATCTCTTTGCTTCCCACAAAAATCATCAATTGGCAAATTTCTACTCAAGGATCTTCCATCCAAAGGCCTGGAGAGTGGACGCTCTCTCTTTCAGTTGGACATCAATGACAGTTTATGCCTTCCCACCTCTTCCTCTGCTGCCCAAAGTCCTATTGAAGACCAGAGCAGACAGACCACAGATGATCCTCATTGCTCCAGACTGGCCAAGGCAACACTGGTACCCACTCCTGAGGAGCCTGACGCATTCCCCACCATGGACCCTGCCTCTAATGCCTCTTCTTCTGACTCAGCACAGCTTCAAAACTCTTCACAGTCAGCTGAAAACACTCAATCTAGCCATATGGAAGATTCCTTAGCATCGCAGCAAGCCCTGCTCTCCAAGGAGGTGCAGGATGTCATTTTGGAGGCCAGAAGGCCATCAACTAGAAAAGCTTACTCTGCAAAATGGAAACGTTTTTGTGTTTGGAATGAGAAAAAGGGCCAGTGCCCTGGAAAACTGAATTTACCTCATATACTACAACATTTGGCTGAACTGCTAAGCAGTGGACTTTCGTTCTCCTCCATCAAAATCCATACCTCAGCCATTTCTGCAGAATACAACACTGATCCACCTTTATTCTCTCACCCTCTATTAAGACAGATGTCCTTCAAGGATGCATCTGTAGTCATCACATATGGGTTGTCCTGCCTCAGGCAGCCCTTCGGTCGGCCGGATTCCAAAGTCTGGGTCCGGCGTCGGCTGATGTCGCTCTTTCCCTGACGTCACTACGCCTGGGGTATAAAAGCGTCAGCCGGCGCCATTTTCCTCAGTCTTTCTTGCCGCATGGTGCCCGAAGCAGAAGCAGTTCGCAAGTGCCGGTCGGCCAGCTCCTGTATTTTAGCTACCGAAGACTTCAAAAAGATAAGTACCCCGTTTGGGACTCTTTCTTGCCTCAGCCGATGTCAGATAAAGTTAATAATTGTTTAACTTGTGGGAAACAAATACCTCATAAGGATTTCCACTCTTACTGCCTTCCTTGCCTAGGCCCAGACCACGACGTCTCGGCCTGTTCAGCCTGTGCTTCCTTCAACCGACGAACACTTAGACGGCGGTCGGAGTTTGCAGAGGAGTTTTTTGGGGCTAGTTTTGCTTATAAAATGCCGTCGGAGACCCCGACTTCGCATTTAGTTCAAAAACAGAAAGACAAGGACAGACACACGCGGTCCGTGGTTTCGGCTGAAACCATGGCAAGGCCTACCGCGAGTGTCTCGGTTTAGGCTGAAACCGAGTCCTTAGCTCCTCCGATTACCGAAACCGCACAACCGACGACCTCGGCACCGGAGGCCCCTGCTGAGTCGGTTGTTGTATTACCTGCTGAAACTGGTGTCCTGGAATCTTCCGACACCATCCCTTTAGATAAATCTACTCCAGCACGTGGTGCAGCCAGGCCTCCTGCATCCATGTCCATTAAGGCTTTCTCTAGGGCTAAAGCTGCTAAACTCACAAAAGCTTTGCCTCCCAAGGTTACTCCTCAGGGAACTTCTACTGGTGCTCAGATCCTAACCTTAGCAGAGGATCTTATCTCATTAATTAGGGGCTCACAACCCCACCCGGACAGAGGCTCACATCCACCTCCAGGTAAAAGGCCCAGGGTTGAGCCCTCTGATCCCCACTCCTCTGATGAGTCTTCTGTTGGCTCTGCCCTCTTGGACCACCAGGAGGAGGCTTTTTCGGCCTACGAGGATTCCGATGCTGAAGAATGCATTCCCTCGGCCTCCCCTCCTGAAGAGTTTTCCTTTGGGGAGACACTGCATGCTATGAGAGAGCATTTCCAATGGCAGGGTCAGGATTTTTCAGACTCCAGGAAAAGATTAAGGACTTTTTTACATTTGCCTCAGCATAGGCCTTTAGCTATACCTCCTGTGTTAAATGTTATTGATGATGTGTACTCTGACTCTAACACAGCTCCTGATTCTCTCCCTCCGGCTCCTGCCAAATCTGATAGGTACTATAGGGTCCCGGACTCTCACCTTCACCTGTACAAGGGCCACTCTGCTGATCCTGAAACAATTTCTCAGGGCCCTAAAGGGGTTGTAGCTACCACTGCTAGAAATCCTCTACCCTCTGAGAGGGAGTCCAGAGCTTTAGAGAGATGGGGTAAAAAAGTGTACACTTCTGCAACTCTTTCCATGAGGGCATTAAATTGTCAATTTCATATGATACAGTGCCAATAGTATTTGTTAGATGAATTACATAAGAAACTGTCTTCCTCTGAACCCCTTGATCGCAAATCCCTTCAGGATCTGGTACATAACTCCCAGCAGTTTAGTAATCTCTTTCTGCAGTGTGGTTATGATGCATTGGAAGCTTCATGTAGGTCAGATATGACAGGTGCAGTCATACGTAGGCATGCTTGGCTGAAGGAACAATCTCTGCCAGACCATGTTAAAGCTAAACTTCTGGATGCTCCTCTGGAAAAACAGAAATTATTTGGTTCCATGGCTCAAGAGGTCTTAAAGAAATTTGAAGAAAAGGCAAAATCTGTGAAAACAGTCAAAGACTTTCTGCAAGTCCAACCACCAAGATTCAGCAGAAATTGGCCTACCAAGAATTGGTCCTTTCCGGATTCAGAAAGATTACAGAGAGGCAGAAACAGACGTGCCAGAGGTAGAGGGCAAACTAGAGGCTCCAACAGAGGCCGTCAATGGCAGCCTCCAAACCAGAGAAGTAGTGCAGGATCAACAACTACTACACAAGGACAGACTCCATGACTTTGCTTTGACTCCGTCGACCAGGGCTCAATTAGAAGCACCTTTGGGCGGAAAGCTTTCTTTATTCTCAGACAATTGGCACAGCATTACAAGGGACAAATGGACACTGCAAATTATAGACAAAGGATACAGGTTCCATTTTCACACATTGCCAAAAAGAAAAGGCATGCCAGACCTGCCACCAAATCAAAGGGCAGAGGCCTTGAAACAAATCTCCAGCTTAATACAAATGAAGGCTATAGAAAAGGTTCCTTCGACAGAACAAGTCCAAGGATTTTATTCCAGACTATTCCTTGTTCCAAGAAAAGAAAATCAATGGAGGCCTATTCTCGACTTGTCCGCACTGAATACTTATCTCATTGTGCCAAAATTCAAAATGCTGACTCTACAGCAACTCCTTCCCATGCTGGGCAAGGGGTCTTGGCTGGTGACTCTAGACCTCAAGGAGGCATACCTGCATGTCCCTATCAGACAAAGTTGCAGAAGATACCTCAGATTTCTTGCAGGGTCAGAGCATTATCAATTCTTAGCATTGCCCTTTGGCTTATCCACTGCACCCAGAGTATTCACGAAATGCCTGGCATCAGTAATAGCACACTGCAGACTCCAGGGGATTCAAATCTACCCATATCTGGACGACTGCCTTATACAAGCGGACAACCAACAAACTCTGATAAAGGACTTAAATTATGCCATCAGTCTTCTGCAGGCCTTGGGATACACAGTCAACATGCACAAATCAAGACTTGTTCCATCCCAAAGAATAACCTTTCTGGGTGCGGATCCAGATACAACCACCCAAATGGCTTATCTCACAGAAGAAAAACAAAGTCAACTACCGGATTACTTCAAGAATCTGACAAGACAAACTCAACTGACTGCAAGGAAAATCCTGCAGGTCCTGGGTTACATGGCATCCTGTATTCTTCTGATTCCACAAGCAAGGCTACATATGAGAAAGCTACAGTGGTACCTAAGGAGTTTATGGACTCAGCACAGTCACAATTTGGAAACTCTAATCCCACTCATTCCATGCCTTCACAAGGAATTTCTGTGGTGGGCTCAGGCCAGCCAGTCCAACAGAGGGCTGCCTTTCACAAAGCCAAAAACCTCCCAAACTATTACAACAGACGCTTCAGACCTAGGTTGGGGAGCACACATGGAGAGCAGAGGTATCCAAGGACAGTGGTCACGAAAGGAGCTACGCATGCACATAAATCAAAAAGAAATGCTAACAGTGATACACGCAATTGAGGCCTTCAATCTCTTTCTGCATCAAGGCCATCTACTAATAAGGACAGACAACACCACAGTTGTGTGGTACATAAACAAGCAAGGAGGTACCCATTCTTACCCTCTGTGCAGACTGGCAATGAATCTATGGGATCTTTCCCTGAAACTCAATATACAACTACAAGCTCAGTTTGTGCAAGGAAAGGACAATACACTGGCGGACAGCTTAAGCAGAAATATCATGGATGCACACGAATGGATGCTGCACCCAGACATTTTCCAACAGATAACACAATCTTGGGGGAGCCCGGACATAGATCTATTTGCTTCCCCCCACAATCATCAACTGAAGAAATTCTGCTCAAGGACATACCACCCACAAGCCTGGAAAGTGGACGCCCTCTCTTTCAGCTGGAGAAATCTGAACGTGTATGCATTTCCTCCTCTTCCATTGATGTCCAAGGTGTTACTGAAGATCAGGTCAGAGCAGCCAAAAGTGATCCTGATAGCTCCGGACTGGCCAAGACAGTACTGGTACCCACTGCTAAGGAGCATGTCACGTACGAAGCCGTGGACCCTACCTCTATGGCCACTTCTACTGACACAGCACAGATACAAAACTCTCCACTCCAACCTGAAAACATTGCAACTAACAGCGTGGAGAATACCTTGATTCCTCCTCAGGATAAGCTATCCCAGAGAGTAAAGAATATTATTCTGGAAGCTCGCCGCCCTTCCACAAGGAAGACATACTCAGCCAAATGGAAAATATTTCTCATCTGGAACACCACAAAGGGCCTAGATGCAACAATGATGAACATGGCACATATTCTGGAATATTTGGCAGAAATGTTCCACAATGGACTGTCTTACTCTTCTATTAAGATCCATGCTTCAGCAATTTCAGCAGAGTACAATACTGATCCCCCTGTCTTCTCTCATCCTCTCCTAAGACAATTTCTAAGAGGGATCAAAAACATCAAACCTCCTAGGAAACCACCTGTACCTGCTTGGGACCTTAACTACGTGTTGGAAAAACTAACACTGCCTCCATTTGAACCAGCAGCATCTGCAGATCTACAGTACCTCCCATGGAAGACTGCTTTCCTTCTGGCAATAACCTCAGCAAGAAGTGTTTCGGAATTGCAGGCCCTGATGTCAGTTCAGCCATTTATTATTTTCCATCAGGATAGAGTTTTAAGAACTAATCCTACTTTTATGCCAAAGGTGGTATCCAGGATTTCATTGATTCAAGCCATTCACTTGCCTACCTTCTTCCCAAATCCACAAAACAAAGGGGAGAAACTGCTGCACACCTTGGACATTCACAGACAGTTGCGCTACTACTTGGACAAAACTAAAGGTTTCAGAAAAACTGACCAGCTGCTGGTAGCATATGCTGCTGGTTCTCAAGGAAGAGCAATTTCCAAACAGACAATTTCAAAATGGATAGGAAATTGCATCTGCCTTTGTTACTCATTTCATGGAAAGACTGTACCAACCAACATTAGACCTCATTCTACGAGAGCCACTGCCACCTCCACAGCATTCTTAAGAGGGGTGGCTACAAAAGACATTTTAGAAGCTGCCACATGGAGCTCCGTGCATACATTTGCCAAGCATTACAATTTACCTTTATATTCCAGATCCAGAGCAGGCTTTGCTACGGCTGTCCTGCAGGGTATCTTAGCTACACCATCCTTTTCCCTAGTACCTCCACCCCCAGATTGGCTATGGTATTCTACCCATATGTGATGACTACAGATGCATCCTTGAAGGACATAGTACAGTTTTGTGCCTACCATAAATGTAGACGTCCGATAGGTATGCATCTGTAGTCAGGTTTACCCTCCCTCCTTCCCCTCTGTGGTACTCCTAGGGTGCTTACCTCTCTATTAGCTAGCTGGGGGATCTGTTATGGTGTATTTGTTATATATATACATATTTTTGCAAATGTTTGGACTTTTTATTGCATTTTTCCAAATTTAGCCTTCATAGAGGGCACCTGGCATCTGGGGCAAGAAAAACTGAGGAAGATGGCGCCGGCTGACGCTTTTATACCCCAGGCGTAGTGACGTCGGGGAAAGAGCGACATCAGCCGACGCCGGACCCAGACTTTGGAACTGCCGATCAAGGGCTGCCTGAGGCAGGACAACCCATATGTGATGACTACAGATGCTTACCTATCGGACATCTACATTTATGGTAGGTACAAAACTGTACTTTCCTCAGAGGGGCTAAGAATTTAAGACCTCCAAGGAAACAACCAATACCTGCTTGGGATCTTAATTTCATTTTGGAAAAACTGACTTTGCCTCCTTTTGAACCAGCTGCCTCATGAGATTTACAGTATTTGTCCTGGAAAACAGCTTTTTTTCTGGCTATCACTTCAGCTCGTAGAGTTTCAGAACTAGAGGCTCTTATGGCTGTCCAGCCTTTTATCATCTTCCATCAGGACAGAGTTTCATTCACATTACCAACC